>NW_026068158.1:70425-98967 GCF_014885135.2 Alexandromys fortis | reverse complement strand
CTTTATGTAGACTTTGAGATACTTGTTCATGGTTTTGTTTTTGTGTGTGGGCAATATTGCCTCTGTTGTAATTTTTTAAAAAGTGGAACATGAGAGAAAGATGCTATGATACAGAAATCAGGTGGAGGGATTTTGGGGGGGCAAAATGAATGGGCAATCAGGAGAGGAGAGAGTAAAGACCGACCTCTGCCGACAGGAGTAACAGACGAGAGGAGGGAAGAGAGAGAAAGAGAGAGAGAGAGAGAGAGAGAGAGAGAGAGAGAGAGAGAGAGAGAGAGAGAGAGAAGGTGAACAGGGAACCTAGTGAATGGGAATAGGAGGTGCTCTTAGAGGCTGCAGCTGGGGACATAGCCTGTCAGAACACCAATGGCAGACCAGTACAGATGCCAGAATACTAACAGCCTCTATAACTTAGGATAAGGGAGTTTTTCTTTTTACTTGCTTCTTTGTTTGCCCTGTAGAATTGGTCCCATCACCAGCAAGCTTTATTTCCAGCTGTTGAGTTTCCAGGAATGTGTGTCTTGTCTTAGGTGCCACCATGCTCTGTTACTTTAATTATCTTGTGGAATAGTGCCAGAATATTATTCTCCATCCTTCCCAAGCCACTAGTTGGTAGGCTGGTGACCTTTTTGTTCAAAGATAGTTTTGACTTCATTTTCCAATGCCTCATTTCTTATAAATAGATAGATAGATAGATAGATAGATAGATAGATAGATAGATAGATAGATAGATAAATAAACTTTCTAAATATGGTGCTCAAGAGATGCTGAATCCAGGTTGAATGACTGTAGAGGTTAACCAAAGTTTTGTGTCTGTAGGACCATCCACATACTGTAAATCCTGCAACCTAAGCATGAACTGACTCAGCCAGTGAGTGGGGCTTCAAAAAGTATCTTCATTTTACTGGAAATCAGATGATGCAGATATGACCACTAGATCTGAGGACCAATTTTATCCTGTGATGAATTTGTGACCATGACAAATAACATTTGATCCACTCAAGCCATAATGTTCCTCACTAAATGAGAAAAAATTTGATATTTACCTCATCAGACTGAATTGCAAAATGCCAACGTGGGGCAGAATTCCACTGATAGAAAAGACAGCAAGAATGTTTCATTGTAGACACCAATAAGCACAGGGTATCTTTGGCCATCAACTCTCCTGAGTGCCACAGTGACACCTATATGGTTACCCAGTTCATGACTTCTGTAGGACTGATAATATGGGACAAATTATAAACAGTAAACTGTTCACCAAAAACACTTTCCCTAAAGTACAGGAGCAATATCCAAAGGATCTCCTGAGGCACAGGAAGAATAAGTGTTCCCAAATAAAATTTAAAGAGCAAGTGTCCCCAGATGCTTAACACTATGTGGAAAAGAATAAATCAAGGTCAACAGCTTGACCTGCACTTAACCCAAACTTGTCAGCTGTAAGCCTGAGCCAAAAGGCTGAACTCTTCTTAAGTTGACCACACTGGCTTCAGAGGATGGCTGTCTCACAGAGAATCAATTTTCTGACACACTAAGCCTTTGGAGAAGGTAGTAATGTGTATTAACTCCTACGATTTCCCAACTAAAGTCCTTTGAGGAAAGAAACATTTGACTCGCACATATTTTATTAGGATTTCACTTTAATGATATGTTTTCAAACTCCTTGTAATTCCATGGAACTGCCTGAGAAATACTATACTCCTATTTATTTCTGGAAGCGCAAACCTTGTCATCCTTTCTGGTCTGTAGCCAAGGCCTTCCACCCCATGAAGTCCCGGCAGCATTCCAGTTATGTACGAAAACTCTCTTTCACCTCCCACAGCGCTTGATGTACTCATGCATCACATAAATAACACTTTATGAACTATTGATTCACAAATGTGATAGCTCCCTAATCATAAATTATTTGGTGACAGATTTTCCTTCTCAAGCTATATTAAATTTTAAGTCTTGTAATTTTAATAATATACATTGAATCTTAAATGACTCAATAAATGTTTTTCTTTTTCATGGTTTATTGCTATCTTTGAGAATTCTATTTTCCATTTCAAATAGATAATTCAAATTTTAACAAAATTTAAATCGGTTCTCATGTATCTTTGGGTGGTATGGAACTTGATACAAAGCTGAAGATGATCTTGCACTCCTAATCCTCCATCCAATTGCTAAGAATTCAGACTTGTGTCACTTTTCAAGGAAATGTCTGTTATTTTTCCCAGTGGTAGAACTTCTGCCATGCTAGCAGACAAAGGAGTCTTTTCTTGGTGACTAAATGGGTAATTCATACATGTCACCTACAAAAATGAACCAGTGGTGGAGAGAGTAGAGCCAGAAGCATATCTGTGACCTTTCCTGACAGTCCTCAGAAATGAGAGGACCAGGTAGAGTATAGACGTGTGAAGTAGTGGTGGAGAGAATAGAGCCAGAATCATATCTGAGACCTCTCCTGATAGTCCTCAGAAATGAGAGGACCAGCTGGAGGTAGAGATGTGTGGAAATCATACAACAGCAATGCAGCAAGGCTCCTGATCTTTCATTCAGCAACCTTTTATTTTTCTCCCATGTTCAGCAGGCACTGACTTTCTTAATAAACTTTAATTGGAATGCATATTAACTGCTAAAATTTTAAATGAATGCAATTATTCGAAATCATATTAAATTGTACATACTTTAAAATGCACCATGAAAGTTTATGAGCCAGTGGTTCTCTCAAATTACACGTGTGAGATGCTCACAAGTCAGACATAATCACTGAACTTAGCATGCATGAGGTCCTTCAGTAATTACAAATAACAGATGGCACAGTAAACATGACATACATGCACAATAAAATAGTAATATGCTAACATTTCTAAAATGTGTTCTTTCATTCACTGAGTTGTATGTGTAACTGAGGATTAAAGAGAAATACTTTCCCAGCATCAATCCTGACTGTTACATTATAACTTATTGATTACCTCCTCACTGGTTCATGTTTCATGAATGCCTACAATCTCTATAAACTCATTGTGGACAAAAATATTTAAGATATACACAGTCAACCATGATGCTATGGTTAAAATTCCAAGTACTAGCATGGAGGAAAACTGGACATGAGAACTAGAACTTCAGATTATCTTGAGTACTTCTCTGATTGGCCTACATATTAGAGTCACCTGTGGAATTTCCAACATTCTGATACTTGCACACCCCTCCCATAGACACTGATTTAACTGGCCTGTGTTGAACCATAAGCTAGGGCATCCTCTATAGTTCCCCAGGAGATACAAATGTGTATCCAGTGCTGAAGACCAGTGCATTCAATGCTGGACCATCATCCTAAGAAGTCAATAGTTGTCACTGATTGTGCACAGTGCAACAGTGGTTGTCCAGCACATATATTTTCTTTTTTTCTTTAGAAGAAAATTTTAATTGCACCATACTTTATAAATCCTTGAGACGTTAACCCATTTTCACTAAAGAAAAATATTGTATGTACAATTTGTTAAATTTAATGAAATTATTTAATGAATGTTTATAATACACCTGTGTTTCTATGTTCCTCAGACACCACAGGATATTGTTATATCCAGACCATTTGTTCCCTCATCCATGGTTTTATCAGCATTTCATATGCATTCTCTACATTCTCTACAGGAGGCTGTAATCCCAGGTATGAAAGAGATAGAAATGAAAGGCAGTGTTCTTGTCAGAGATATTCACCCTGATCAGAAGGACCAGCATACAGTTGACTCAACGAGACAGCAGGAAATCTTCAGACACAAAGAGAAAGAAATGACCCTCTGCTTGTGAAGAAAAGCTATAGGTCAGCAATAGAAGCTTTGAAACGTAAGGATCACTTGCCTCTAACCAGAAAAGATGGCCAGGAACTGACCAATCAGAGAAGAGAGAAATTGTCCGATAATATAGGAAAATGGCAATGGCAATGGTCAGGTATGAAACAAGGTACATAACAGATTTTCGAAAGCATGATGGGTAATTGAGAACATGGGACACCAGATATGTAGGAGAAATGGAATGTGATAAAAAAAAATAGTGATATATAAAAGGAAGTAGAATACTCTTACAAAAACCCATTTCCACAAATGAAAAGAATTTTGATGTTTTGCAGTAGAATAGAGAGGTTACAATAATTACCAGACTTGGTGCTGATGCCTTTTATTTCAGGACCTAGGAAGCTGATGAAGAAAGAGTTGCATGCATCGGTTTTTTTCTAGGGCTATAAAATAAGACATTTCACAGTTATTTACCATAAACTAGTGTGTGTTTTTATGGAGAAGCAGCAGAGAGAAGCTCCGGGGCTCCAAGAAAAAAATAATAGAAAAGGTTGCCCTAATTTGGTCAGTACACATGCTGAAGTTGTACTTTGAGCCCCTTTAATATGAATGATTAATACTTGATAATGAAAATTTGAATGATATTGTACTTTAAAAATGAGTAGTTAAGGAGAAAGCTATGCTTAACCAGATTTCAACATTAATGCCTACATCCATCAAACTATCAAATGATATACTGTAAATCAACTGACATATTTTAATATAGCAGTTGAAGCAATTTAAATTTAAAGAAAGAACAATAATACATATTATTCAAATGTATTCCACAATAATTTTTGGTGCTTATAAAGAGATGATCATTTCCTAGAACTATGAAATCTGGAAATTTAGTTTAAAATTTGAGAGTACAGTTTTCTTGGTAGAAAGTTGAAGGACTCAGGACAGGACCAAACATGCCAGCTCACAGCTCACATATCTCTAAGAGTTGGTGAAAACTCCAGATGACAGCTAATGTAGATAAAAGTCATTTGTAGTTTACATGGGGAGTGGGCAAAATATCACCCTGCCCTAACACATCCTGTGTTGGCTTGAAACATCTCTCTAAGTTAGACTCAGTACTTTCTTGCTTGCAAGGCAGTCTCAGCCTACCTTCTGTTAGTGAAATAAAGCTTTCGTGGAACACAGCCATCCTCATTCATTTGAATATTATACATGAATGCTCTCATGCTACAAGAAGGAGTAAAATATTTGGGACTGAGACCAGATGGGCTACAAACATAACTATTTACTCTCTAGTCCTTTACAGAAAAATTGAAAAGCAAAAGCCTGCCAATTGTTGATCTAGCTGTGAGTATGATTTCCTCTATAATGTTCCAATTAAAAGAAAAACAAGTGGGGCTGGATAAATGGCTCTGTAGTTCGGAACACTTACTGCTATTCCAGAGGACTCAGTTTTCTATTCCTGGCACCCCATGGCAGCTCACAAACACATATAACGCTTTTCTTCATAAAACTTTTTTATTTATACACAGTTTTTGTTAACTTACCCATAATTCTTCTTACCAAACTCTCTTGTTTTCTTCATTAGCACTGCAAGTCCCAGGATTATTCTTTCTTTCATAGTGCATGTGTTCCATTATCTCCCAATAGGTTTTACTCAATAGCAAGATTAAATTTTCCCAGTTAGACTCATCATGTACACTTCAGTTTGCTTAAAACATACCTTTTCCCTTTATTTCTTCATCCCATCATTACACTATCTGTTTGAATTCTTCTGCTTCCAGTACTTACCTGATGGACGAAGGGCATTGGTTAAATTAACTGCCTTGGCCCTGATAGGTAAGAACATAAGTGGGTGGAGTAAACAGAACAAAATGCTGGGAGAAAGAGGAAGTGAGGTCAGAAACCATGCTCCCCTCTCCCGGGCAGATGCACGCGATGAAGCCGCCAGGTCAGACATGCTGAGTCTTTCCTGATAAGACTGGAGTTACATAGTTTATTAGAGATGGGTTGATCGGGATATCAGAATTAGCCAGTAAGGGCTAGAGCTAATGGGCCAAGCAGTGTTTAAAAGAATACAGTGTCCGTGTAATTATTTCGGGGCATAAGCTAGCAGGCGGCCAGGGTGCTGGGGACGCAGCCCCGCCACTCCTATTACTACACTTACCAATTTCCTTTCACAAGAAATAAGAGTATATTTTTTGTCTGAATGTGTTCCCTCCTCATTTTTATTTTATAATTCAAGAAATTTTGCATGGCTACTTGGATTGGATTAAGTTTCAATCCAAGGGTGATCTTGAATTCAAAACCTGCCATTTTAATCGTTTTTTAAATTGATTTCATTGAGCTCTGCATTTTTCTCTGCTCCCTTCCTTTTCTCTCCCCTCCCATTCAACCCTCTCCCTTGGTCCCCATGCTCCCAATTTACTCAGGAGATCTTGTCTTTTTCTATTTCCCATGTTGAATAGATCCATGTATATCTCTCTTAGGGTCCTCATTGTTGCCTAGGTTCTCTGGGATTGTGATATGAGCTGGTTTTATTTGCTTTATGTCTAAAAACCACTTATGAGTGAGTAGATATGATATTTGTCTTTCTGGGTCTGAGTTACCTCATGCAATATGATGTTTTCTAGATCCATCCATTTGCCTGCAAATTTTAAGAAGTTATTTTTTTCTGCTGTGTAGTACTCCATTTTGTAAATCACATTTTCCTTACCCATTCTTCGATCAGGGGTATTTAGGTTGTTTCCAGGTTCTGGTTATAACAATCAATGCTACTATGAACATAGTTGAGCACATGTTCTTATGGTACGATTGAACATTCTTTGTGTTTATACGCCAAAGGGGTATTACTGGGTCTTGAGGAAGGTTGTTTCCTAATTTTCTGAGAAATCACCATACTGATATCCAAAGAGGCTATTCCAGTTTGTGCTCCCACCAGCAATTCAGGAGTGTTCCCTTTATCCCACAACCTCTCCAGCATAAGTTGTCATCAGTGTTTTTGATCTTACACCTGTAACTCTTACTCAAGGTAATCAGACACACTCCTCTAGCCTCCTCTAGCTTGCACACACATGATGCCCAGGCAAAATACCCATACACATAAGACAATACTTAAAAAAACAATCAAAACATAATTTCCTTTGCAAAAATTAATAATGAACTAAGCCCTACCTCCTGACAATACATTAATGCACACAAGTCCTTAAAGCACCACACCCAGACTCAAAGAGAAGCTTGACTACTTGTGCAAGTACCTTGGAAAGAGTTCTAAACTTCCCTAGACATGGCCATGGAGTTTGGTACTGATGACTATTTATTACACAACACCATGAATAAAATTTATTTCACAGTAAATATGAAGATTGACCACAACTCATGCAATATATAACTGTGCAGCTAATATGGTTTGTGAATGCTCGAGGATAGAATTTGCCCACATCAGGGCTAAGGGAAAAGTTCAGTGATGAACAGAGCCTAACACAGCATATATGCTGTAAGGGGAGTAACCATAACAAATTCCCAGCAGCCTTCCCAGTCACATCTCTCTGATTGTCATCAGCTGAAGTTCCATATTTCCTGCTTTCTGGGGAAAACATATGACTAAAAGAGAAAAGTGCAAACTGCATATTATCTTTTCATTTTGTTGGTTTGTTTTACCTTTCTATTTATTCTTCTGTCATATATCATATCCAACCTCAGTTTCCCCTCCCTCCTCATCTTCTAGGCCCTCCCTTCACTTCCCCTCTCCCTGAGATCCACTCCTCTATTTTCCTTAAGAAAATGGCAGGCCTCCCAGGGATATCAACCAAGCATGGCATATCAAGTAATAAGTCTAGGCTCCTCTCATTTAAGCTGAATGATGCAACCCAGTAGGAGGAAAAGGATCCCAAAAGCTGTCAAAAGAGTCAGAGACAACACCCACCCTCACTCTTAGGAGTCCCACAAGAAGACCAAGCTCTACACAACCATAATATATATGTTGAGAATCTAGCTCAGACCCACATAGGCTCCCTGATCATTGTTTTAGTCTCTCTTAGCCCCTATGAGCCCTGATTATTTGATTCTGTGATCTTTGGGGTCCTTGGAATCTACAATCCTTCCAAGTCCTCTTCTTCAGCATCCTCCAAGCTCTGAGTATAAAAAATAGCATTAGGAACTATTTCATTGACTTTCCCCCCCATTGTGTTTGATCTGATCTATCCAGGTCATGGCTATCTAGGCAGTATCAGACATGGACTCTCTCTAATGGTATGGGTTTCAAATTGGACCCATCGTTGGTTGTCCACTCACACAAGTTTTGCACCACCTTTATGCCAGCAAATCTTACAGACAGGAAAAATTGTAGACTGAAGGTTTTGTGACTGGGTTGGTGTCACAGTTCCTCCACTGAAAGCCTTGCCTAGTTCTATATCCCTCATGACTAGGAGTCTTTGCTAGGGTCCTCCTTATGGATTCCAGGTAGTTTCCATTGTGCAAGGGTCTACCTTACCTCTAAATGCCCCCCAATTCTAGTTATTTCTCCCAATACTCCCCCACCTGATTGCTCTTTTCCTCATCCCCATCTGCTCCCAGCCCATGTTTGAAATCTATTCTATGGATGCACACCCCCTTGATCCCTTCCTATCAATTTAGCCTCTCTGGGACTGTGGATGTAGCACGATTATCCATTACTTTACAGCTAATGTGCACTTATAGGTGAGTACATAGCATGTTCATCATTCTGGGCCTGGGTTTCCTCACTCAGGAAGATATTTTCTAGTTTCATCTATTTGCCTGCAAGTTTCATGATGTTATATTTTTAACAGCTGAGTAATTCTCCGTTGTGTAAAAGTATACCACATTTTTTATTCATTCTTCAGTTGAGGGATATTTAGGTTGTTTTCAGTTTATTACTATTAGAAATAAAGCTGATATGAACATAGTTGAGAAAGCATCCTTGTTGGTAGGATGGAGGATGGCTTAGCTGTTAAAGGCTAGAATCACAGTCAAAAATATGAATCGTTCTTTTTACTGCTTTATAAATAATACCATTCAAAATTTCTACTTCTTCCCCTCCTCCCATTTCCCTCCTGCTAGCCTACTCACCCTCCCCACTCTCCCTCCAATCCTAAGAGAGGGCAGGGTTCCCAGCCCTGAGGGAAGTCCAAGCCCCCCCCCATCCAGGTTTAGGAAGGTATTCATCCAAATAGACTAGGATCCCAAAAAAGTCAGTACATGCAGTAGAGATAAATCCCAGTGACATTATCATTGACTTCTCAATCAGCCCCAATTGTCAGCCACATTCAGAGAGTCCAGTTTGATCACATGCTTGTTCAATCCCAGTCCAGCTGGCTTTGGTGAGCTCCCATTAGATCAGTCACACTGTATCAGTGGGTAGACCAACCCCTTGCTGTCCTGACTTCCTTGCTCATATTCTACCTCCTTCTGCTCTCCATCTGTCATCAGATGAAGGTTTGATCTTCAAAATATATAAATAACTCAAGAAACTAGACATTAAAATTCTAAATAACCCAATTAAAAATGAGGTACTGAATTGAACAGAGAATTCTCAACAGAAGAAGTTCAAATACCCAAATGATAGTTAAGGACATGTTCAGCTTCCTTAGTGATTAGGGAAATGCAAATCAAAACAACTTTGAGACACCATCTTACATCAGTCAGAATGGCTAAAATCAAAAACACCAGTGATGACCTATGCTGGAGAGGTTTTGGAGAAAGGGGTACACTCATCCATTGCTTATGGGAATGCAAACTTGTGCAACCACTTTGGAAATCAGTGTGGCGATTTCTCAGAAAATTGGGATCAACCTACCTCAGGATCCAGCAATAACACTCTTGGGAATATACCCAAGAGATGCCCAATCATACTACAAAAGCATTTGTTCAGCTATGTTCATAGCAGTATTATTTGTAATAGCCAGAACTTAGAAACAACCTAGGTGTCCCTCAATAGAAGAATGGATGAAGAAGGTGCGGCACATATTCACTTTAGAGTTCTACTCAGCAGTAAAAAACAATGACATCTTGAATTTTGCATGCAAATGGATGGAAATAGAAAACACTATCCTGAGTGAGATAACTCAGACCCAAAAAAAATGAATATGGTGTGTACTCACTCATTAGTGGATTCTAGCCATAAACAAAGGACATGGGCCCTATAGTTCGCAATCCTGGAGAAGCTAAATAATAAGGTGAACCCAAAGAAAAACATATATAGATCCTCCTGAAAATTGGAAGCAGACAAGATTGCCAGGCAAAAGTTGGGAGCATGGGGTTGGGGTGGAGTGGGGGAAAAAAGAGGGGGGAGAGGGGGAGAGAGAAGGGAGAAGGGGAGGATTGGGGAGAGCTTTGGGGAGAGGGATGGTTTAGATGGAGGAAGGGCAGATATGGGAGCAGGAAAGAATATATCTCAATTAAGGGAGCCATTTTAGGGTTGGCAAGAGGCTTGGCTCTACAGGGGTTCCCAGGTGTCCACAGGGATGTCCCCAGCTAGGTCCTTGGGCAGTGGAGGAGAGCATGCCTGAACTGGCCTTGTCCTGTAGTCAGACTGATGACTATCTTGAATCGTTTTTTCTGTGTTCTATTATCTTTCTCAATGAATATGCTAGAGGAATGGAAGATGTGAACTGTGAAGATGAATCCTTTATCAGGAAGAATCAGAAAGAAAACAATGTAGGCTTCTGGATTTTCTGGACAACTGCATTTCTAGGCCTCATTATACAAAACAAGCCGACACATGGGAGGAAAATAAACACTTGACCTTGTTTAAGTGATTGCATTTTTTTGTTTTGATATGCAATTTACATATATGTTGTGACAGCCAGTCAGTGGTGGTACACGCCTTTAATCCCAACACTGGGAGGCCGAGGCAGGCAGATCTCTATGTTTGAGAGCAGCCAGAAATAGAGATGAGTTCGAGGGAAGGCTCCAAAGCTACAAAGAGAAACCCTGTCTTGGGAGAAAAGAAAAGAACAAAACAACCAACAAAGCAGATATGTCATTACATATATGATTTACATATGCATATATTGCATATGATTTTTGTATAACTATTCTGTGTTCATTTTAACTCTATTGTCCTTTATGTTTGACTTAATTACTTACCTGAGACCATAATCACAGCTGTAATGTATAAACCCAGCATACCCTCCAAGTTTCCTTGTATGCCTTGGAGATCCCACCCACTAGCCCTTTTTTATGTAATCTAATTCAGACATTATCACCAAAGGTATGTTTTAAGGATTTATTTATTATACATATTTATTTATTTATTTATTTATTATAGCCTACATACATGCCTGTATGCTCGAGGAAGGCCCCAGATCTCATTGCAGATGGTTATGAGTCACCATGTGTTTGCTGGGAATTGAACTAAAGCCCTCTGAAAGAGCTGACAGTGCTTTTAATCTATGAGTCATCTCTCCAAGTCCCATCACTAAAGGTTTTATGCCAGTTTACACAGAAGTTTAAGCAAGAGGTACCAATGATTTTTTTTTATGAGGAGTATGTGTGATGGGAAGAACAGAAATAGGAAGCATAAGACTATTTCAAATTAAAGCAAAGTATTGAGACAGTGGTTTAAAAAGCTGTTTCAGGGATGTTGAAAGGTTTTAACTCCAGTGTTAAAAGTGCATACTGGTCTTCCAGAGGACCCAAGTTCAATTCTTAGTATTCATGTCAGACAACATAAAAACTACTATGACTTACATACAGATTATTGGAAGAGGACTAGAGTTCACTCACCAAAGACTCTACAGCTCTTGTACCAGGGTCCACAGTTCCCTGGGTTCTTAGTCTACGCTAACTGAGTGAATGGTGAGGGAATAAAACACGAAATGTCCACCAATTTCAGTTATTTCACAATCATGCACTGAACATGAAACAAATGTCATCGTAGGCAGAAACAAAGACCCAACAGCATAAGTTTAGACAGCATTTCACAAAGATAGGAAAGAAATGAAGGCGCTCAGTGACAATGCTTCTGCAGAAAGAAACCAGTGATCTTCTAAAATATTTGGCAAAGGAGAATAAAAATAAAAAGTAAAATTAATGGTCAATGTTATAAAAACCCTCAGGAGAGGAACATTTTTATTTGACATTCAAAGATTCCTCAGTTATACCTTTTTCAACTCTAGATATGTGGCCGAAGAGTAGACAGCAGACTAATAGAGAGGACAACAAATAAGCAAGCTGCCACAGAGAGGGAAGTGAAAGAAAATGGACAGCTAGGAAGAGCACAACTCTTAACAACCTTTCTAGTACAGTGCCTAGGCACCACCAGTCTTGCTATCAGGGTGTCTGGGCATCACTAGCCCTGCAAACAGGGTGTCTGGGCACCACTAGCCTTGTTATCAGGTTGTCTGTCTGGGCATCACCAGCCTTGCTAACAGAGTGCTTGGGCATCAAAAGCCCTGATAACAAGGTGCTTTGGTATTACCAGCCCTGCTAACAGGGTGCTTTGGCATTACCAGCCTTGCTAACAGGGTGCTTTGGCATTACCAGCCTTGCTAACAGGGTGCCTGGGCATCACCAGCCCTGCTAAACAGGGTGCTTTGGCATTACCAGCCTTGCTAACAAGGTGACTGAGCTTTACCAGCTCTGCTAATAAACACCTGGGCATCATCAGCCCTGTTAGCAAGGTGCCTGACATCACCAGCCAAGCTAACAGGGTGCCTGGCATCATTAGTCCTACAAATAAGGTGCGTGACATCACCATCTCTGCAAACAGGGTGCCTGGCATCACCAGCCCTGATAACAGGGTGCCAGAGCATCAGCAACTCCAAACAGGATGCCAGGACTTCTGTAATTTTTTTCTCCATTTGCTGCCTGTTAAGAGCTCAACATACTCCAGTCATTCTTTAACCAGTCCGGGATCATTCTAGAAACTGACAATATGATGGTAGACACTGAATTGCCCATTAGGATTGTCCTAGAAAAGTTCCTGGAAACACACAAGTACTAGTCATAAACCAAAGGGCTACACATCCTAAATTCTCCTGACAGTTCCAATTTAAGTCTGTTGCTCGCTATAACTTCTGCTTGCATTTTTTCACTCTCTATAGCAGCTGGGCAGCAAGTATCATGCCAGGATGGAAATCTTAATGGAATCTCACAGGATGGAGTTTGAGTCTATCTGAAGCGTTCAGGAAGGATTCCACACAGAACAAACATTTAAAGTGGATATGAAATTGAAAGTGAACCAGGAGAGTAAGGGCAGGGTTGAGCACTACAGGAAAAAGGGACACCGTAGACTGAGTTTTAGGGTTAAGAAGAACCATAATGTTTTTTAAGAAAAGAAAAACAGGTGACAAATGAAAGGAGCTTAAAACGGAGCTTTGTGCCCTGCATGTTTTGCAGAGCTAGGGTGATAACTCAGTGGGTAAAGTGCCACCACTGAAATAGTGAGGACCTGAATTTGATCCCCAGAAAAAATAGGATAAGGCAAAGCACAGTGGGGTGTGCTTGGAATACTAGTCCTGGGTAGGAAGAGACATGAGGATCCTTGTGGCTTGCTAGCTTTCAGACTAGCCTACATTGTGAGTTCAGGCTAATGAGAGGCTGTTTTGCAAAAAAACAAGGAGGAAGGCTCTTGAGCTTGCTCCAGCTTCTATGTGCATGTGTGCTCATGTAGACATATGCATAGAGAGAGGACAGAGATTTATGCTTTCATGTGCAGTAGAACATAAAATTGCACACAACAATCTTCAGAATCCAGCTGAGGCAGTGAGTACTGATTATTAGGAAGGGCTGTCTTTCCCCTGACAATTTCTTCAATACTCTCTTAGCTGAAGCACAAGAGGATGGGACAAAAAAAGATAGGATAAAATGTTAGACAATAAAGCTTTTGATACCATAATTTTTTTTTCAAAACTTGGTGAAAGAAAATGTAACACTAGGAGATAAGAGGCAAAGGTGTGATAGCAGAAACTAAACAAAGTTACAAATCTTGAAATAAAGTGTCTGGGAATCAGCTGATACATGCTTTATAGATGAAATTTTTCATGCTTCACTTATGGAATCTTGAGATTCAAAATAAGATGGAAGTGAAGTAAAGAATAAATATATAAAGTCATGAAATCTAATGTGATATGCTGCATCTTTAAATACTTTTAGTTTCAGTGAAATGGCTCAGGCAGATCTCACACTCATTATCCAAAGTACTAAAAATCTTATCATAAAACTGTCAGTGGTATGATGACGGTAAGGCCAGAATGTTTAGTAAAGGACTATTTGAAATCTTGGCCTGTGTCCACTCAGGTCCCTATAGTGTTATGATTTGAACCATTATCTTCGTTTGCTAGCTATAGAAACTGAAGTACAGACTGAAGTATCTTACCAAAGAATAGCTGGTAACCAGTAAAACTGAGATGGAATGATACCTCACATTCAACACTTTTGTTGACAACCTCTTAAAGAGAAAAAAAAAGAGCAAGAAAGATAAGCAAATAAGTGAAAATAGTGACTATGTAAATGAAAGAGTTCATAGTGAAGAGAGAGCTTCACTGTCCTTTACAATGTTAGTAAAGAAATTCTCTCCATTGCAACAATACTAAGGACAAAAAAATTGGAAGCTAGCTAAATAAGAGTGCAGGGATAATGACCATACCTGGAGAGCAGTGTGTAAGGATGTGTCTATGAGCCTAGCATGAACATGCAAAGCAAAAATTAGTGTGACTAAAATGTTGGGAGCAAGAAAAACAGTTAGAGGAAATGCTTCATGTTGCAGAGAAAAGGAAGAATCCAGATGATGGAAGATACTGGGCAAATTATCAGATTCCAATTTCATTATAAGTAAAAGGAATGAGACTGGAGCATTTTAGGCCAAGTGTGGTTTCTATGCTTTTTTTTACATCCTTGTTCTAGTGAACTGTATATGTCAGATTATGAACAAAACTTTGAACAAATTCACAGTTCTTAAAAATGAGAATGGAGGACAATTTTCCATGTTTCTCTTCAGTATTTTTACAGTGGGGTGGAGGGCACACAGGTCACAGAAATAAGAAGCAATGTGTACTAAACACATCTCAGAACACTGTCCGTTTTCATGCCAATAAAAATATTATTGCACTATTCACATCACCACCCACATACTTGAAGAACTAACCAACAATGGCACTATTTAAAGTCAAAAGGTCAGCCATCAGTCCATACTTTCAGAAATCCCCAACTTGAATAGAATAAAGTACTCAGCTAGCATTTTCACTCAGTCCATCAATTCCTAAATAATATTTTACAGAAACTAAATATTTATGTATTTAAGAGACATAGACTCTGACAAAGGTATGTAATCTTAGTGACACGTTTCAAATACAAAATGTGCAGCAGACCAAAATAAAAATACATCAGTCTCTGACACAAAATCATGATGGGGTGGGTGGGAGGAAGGAAGTGTGCTCCCAGGCATAAAGGAGAGGGGTGGGGTAGGTGAAAGGAAGTGCTCCCAGACAGGAAGTCAGGAGAGGGGTGACAGAAGGGAAGTGCTCCCAGAGAGAAAGGAGATGGGTAGGAGTAGGTGCAAGGAAGTGATCCCAGACAGGAAGTCAGGAGAGGGATGGGGGAAAGAAGTGCTCCCACTCAGAAAGGAGAGGGGTAGGGGTAGGGGGAAGGAAATAATCCCAGATAGAAAGCCAAGAGAGGGGTGGGAAGAAGGAAATGATCCCAGAGATTTTTCTTATACTTTTGCTAGAAACTTAGAGTACCTGGGTATCAGATCAGACAAATATTTCAATGAAGATGTAAATGAAAATTTGGACTCAGTTCAAGGTCTACTCATAATGTATCTAATAAGCCATCCAGGGTACATTTACAAGACATGATTTAAGAGTAAGTAATATAGTCTCATCATGGTGACTTCCTGTATTGAACAAAGGAAACACCAAGATCAACTGTATGACAACCCACAGAGCAAGTTTTCTTCTTACCAAAGGCACACTGATTCATGGGTTTTGTGCTTCATCTTGCTTCATTTGCATTAATACCTGAATTATTTTAATTTTTTAAGACTATATTGGTTTACAACTGAGTAAGTCTTGTCAAGCATAAATCGATGCTTATGTTTACTTAGTTGAAGCTTAGGAAATATCTCTTAATCTATGCTTTCACTGTGAAACCTTGGAGTTCCATTTATATTGCTCTAGAAACAATTTGTGATGAAGCAGACATTCCTAAACATAATTACCAATCCCAAGTCCAAAGAGTGTTCAAGCCCTCATGTCTGGCACTACATGTTCTATTGTTTGCAGAAGTGGAACTTAAACAAATCAGTGAAGCGTGAACATGGTTAGTACATATCTATCACCACTTTCTGAGTTATGTGTTTAAATATAACAAATGATGAGAGAATCAACTCAAAATATAGGGAAGAAATGGCATTGGTACACTGATTTTAGTATTTAGTATGAGCTAGGAGAAATTCTAGATGAAAATTCTTGATTAATCATTATGTAAAAGTATGTATTGAGGCCGAAAAGATGAATCTATGTTTAAGAACATGCACTTCAATTGCAGAAACTTGAGCTCAAATCTCAACATCTGCATCAGGGGGCTCTTAAAAGCCTGCATATCTGGTTCCGAGGGAGCTTTCTTCTGGCCTCCAGGAATATACACACTCACATGCATATACCTACCACCCCCCATACACATAACTTAAATTTTAAAACTACTTGTTAAGTACACATTTATGGAGATATATAAATGCTATGTATTTGAGGATTCTGTTTTTCTTTTAGATAAAACCAACCCTACCTGACAAAGCACTGTTGTTCACAACTCATCTAAAGCCACTGACCTGGAAAGAAATACTTCTGTTTTAGGTAACATAGACCTGTTTTTATATTACTTTAAAATACTTATTTTTAGATACAATTGTCTTGGGAGAACAACTCCATTATCCTTGTAAAATGAGCTAAAGCTTTTAACCTTCTTCTTTTGAATAACATAAGATTAAATACTGCAATAAATAAGTTTATTGAAAGTCATAGGTATAATGAGTATTTGGTCCTTCTAACAATTTTAAGACAAAGGGTCATCCATTATAGGTGCTGTCTAGATAAGAGTATGGGAATTGGCTAGATAGAAGTGTACTCTTTCACCTTGGTTTTCTTACAGTGGTATCCTCAAAGAAGGGTGTTGATTTTCATTAATATACTTCGTAGTTTGTATAGTGATTGTATAAGCCAAATTATTTGACTCAAAATATTAATTGATAAACAGAATGTCTAGCTGACTTATGGAGCATTCATCAAACAGGACAAAATAAAAAGAGTCAAACATAGATTTGTTTCCCACCATCTGAAAAGTATAAGACACTAGATACATTTTTAAGAATATAGGAATTCACTGCATTGAATGAGCTGGTATCTGAGTACAGGCTGCAAAACTTTATTAACTTGCTTCCCTTGCTAGATATAATATTCTTGTAACAGTGTTCATGAACATGATCAAGTGAATATTTAAGCTCATACTGCAGGGATTCCCTCACATGATCTGTTGGTTTCAAACATATAAGACGTGTAACTAAACTTCCAAAACAATATCCATATGAAGAGATCATAGCTAATGCTTTTTCAAGATGTAATGTGTGTTCCATGCTGATAGTTTTTATGATATCCCCTACCCACCTATCCCCATTCCCTGGTTAGGTCAACAGTCTATTGTTCTTTTCAAAGTGAATGTGTAAGTGTGTGTGTTGGTTTAAATAAGAATGACACCATGAGCTCATGCATGTAAATCATCAGTCACTAGAAATTGGAACTCTTTGAAAGGATTAGAAGAATTAGGAGGTGTGACCTTGCTGAAGAAAGTATATCACTAGGATTAGATTTTAAGGCTTCAAAAGCCCATGCCAGTCCCATTCTCTCACTGTTCTCAGATCAGGATATAACTTGGTATGGTAAATCCTTCTGTCTAGGTGTTGCTTTTACTGGTTAATGAATAAAGAACTGGCTTGGCCTATAAAATGGGAGGAGGAGGGCAGAGTCAGAGGAAGATGCCATGGATCCACCACTGCAGTCACACATACTTTGCCAGTAGGCCACAGCCTTGTGGTGATACACAAATTAATAGAAATGTGTTAAATTAATATGTAAAATTAGAGCTAATGGGCCAAGCAGTGATTTAATTAATACAGTTCCTGTGTAATTATTTTAGGGCTGAGCAGCCAGGAACAACCAAGTTCCTTACAAATTGGTGCAAACATGGTGGACTAAATCCATGTAAAACCTGAGAGGACTTGAAAAGAAATTCTAGACACAAAAAGCAAAGTTTAGTCACATTTGTTTTTCAGCTGGTGGCTTGCCACAGCTCCTTTAAAAGAGGTTTTCAAGACTCAGCAGCAGCAGCAAAAAAAAAAGCTGCACCATTTTAAAATGTAGGCTCTTAGGGCCATGCTGCCAGCGTGATCTCTGGCTCTTTTAGGAGATCAAGTATTTGGATGGTGTTTGTGAGCAGCATGCTGAAACTTACTAGATGGCAACGTGTACCAGCTTTCAGCCTGGAACTGGGGTGGTGTGCACGGCTCAAAGGCACAAGTGGCATTGCCATGCTAGACTGTGCAGAGTGAGCAGGAAGTGCCGTATATACCATATTAATGGTGCAGCTTAAGCTTTTAAGAAACACTTAGCATTTTAAGAAGTGTTCTGGACAGTAAAGGATTACAGATACACAGAAGAATAGATTCAGACATAAAAGACCTCTAAATGGGTCACAGTGTTGGGTAAATGTATTTAGGCTTGGAAGAGAGAAGAAAAAGAGTATAGAGAGTTGAAAAAGAAGTAAAATGGATAAAATTAAAGTCTTTAAAGAGAGAGAATAAAAATAAATAAGCCACATAAAGATGAAAAATTCACAGAGAGTCTGGATTAGGTATATTATTGTGTTTTCTTTGAATTTTTTGACTGTGAAGGAGCTAAGTACAGAGAGACATTTCGTTGTGTGGGCTGCTAAGCTAAACCAGCATTATATTATAAAAGCTATCTTGACTTCAAAATTTGTATCTATGGACATGTTGCTTTGGAAAAGAGGTTCTTCATTTGTTTCCACAGAGGATGAGAACCTGTGGGTTCATTTCAGGCTAATATGGGTTGATAGAGCACAATCCCCTAAAAGGTTACTATGAACACCCTCAATAATTACTTTGCCAAATTGCTGACTGAGATGAACCTAGTACACAGGATACACCTGATAGGCCTGATTAATAGAACCCTCAAACAGCAGGAAGCAGTATGGACGAAACTACGTCCATATTCCCAAATATTGTATGTAAATGCTTCTTTACATTTACAGGGGGATATGCTATAGCAATGAATAATTTGCTTTGATATGTATCTTGGTTTATTAATACAAATTTAAGGTAAATTTTGTTATACTGTATATGTATATTTCTGTCCTTGATTAAGGTTTTATGTTTGTGTAGTTTATTTAAAAATGTGACGTATAATTAAGAAATATAGGTTAATAGATAGACATCCATAATAGTCAAGATTTTAGTTATGTTTGTTAGGTCTTCTAGATATATAGAAATATATTTCAGTTAGTTAGATAGTCTTCAAATATTTCAGAGACCTTCGGAATATGGCATTTAAATGTTTTTTAAAAATTAGAACTTTTTATGAGAGTGAGACACATCTACTCCTGGCAGCACCAATATATTTCAAGAGGAAGATGGGCATTGAAGAGGCTCCTTATGGAATTTGTTAGATAAACTGGGCATGCAGGATCCACAGAGAAATGACTGCTGAACTTGCCTAAAGGTGAGATGATCCTCTAGAGTTTCTGCTTCATGAAAGAGTCTGCAAAACATTCTGCAGGATATAAAAGAAAGTAACCTTCAAACTACCATTAAAGGAAATTTCCTGCTTCATGGAAATTTTGAAATATCCTGTTTCATAAAAAAGTCTGCTGGGAGTTATGGGCTTGTTGTAGGCTGAAGATTGGATGCCTCAATGGTACTGAAGAACTTTGGGTGACTGTCGAGGCAACAATATGTCTCTGTCAATTCTAGAGTTTTAGAAGTTGCTTACAATGCACTTCCTGTTTACTTAGGTAATATTATATATATCCTTCTGGAATTTTTGATGAAGCTAAAAAATTTAGGTATAGTTTTTCTTAGTTATGATAAAAAGATAAAATAGATATAAGTATAGCAACTGTAATTCTTGATCAATACCTGTTTTGTTATATGTAATTTTACTATATTAAAGTTAAAACCTTCCTTTTTGTTTAAACAGAAAAGGGAAAATGATGTGTCTACGTGCTGCTTTTATTGATTAGTAAATAAAGAACTGGCTTGGCCTATAGCATGGAAGGAGGAGGCCAGAGTCAGAGGGACACACCATAGATCTAACACCAGAGTCAGACATGCAGAAACTTTAACAGTTGACCCTGACCTCGTGGTAATGCACTGATTAATGGAGATGGGTTAAATTAATATGTTAAGAGTTAGTCAACAAGAAGCTAGAGCTAATGGGCCAAGTAATGATTTAATTAATATTCTCACAATTTCTGTGTGAGATTATTTCATGTCTAAGCTAGCTGGGTGACTGGGAACCAATCGACCTCCTTACAACAGTAACTCTTGGCTACTATTCCAGCACCGTGCTGCCACCACTATGTTTCCTGGACTCTACGAAATGGTAAGCAAGCATCTTTGCATCCTTGATTTTGTGGCTTGTTGTTTTCATGGTTTTCTTAATAACAGCAGAACAGAGACAAAAAAAAAAGCAGTATAGATAAAAATTAAGCCACTAATAGAGAAAACAAATAGAACATGGACTTAAATTTTATATTTTCCAATATGGCATAAAATGCTGAGAAATAATATACTTGCCCTCATGTGTACATTTTTTGTTTTCATTGGTATATATTAGCTATACACAGTAATGTGACATTTTCACACTTATTCATATTGCATTTCAACTGTATGCATCTATTACTCTTTCTCTTCCCCTTCCAGTTGTGTTGAACTCCTTCCTCTTTATGTTTTATTTTTTTGTGTGTGTATGTGGCTGAATGAGTCTTCCAGGGTTTGTTTATAGGAGTGTGGATGGGAGTTTGTTTACAGAAGTTTGTACATCTCACTAATAGCTACACCACTGAAGAAATGACTCTTCTTTCCCCATCAATCATTACCTGCTATAAATTCTCAAAACTTTTATATTTACAAATTTAATCATGCTTCAGAAACAGCACTCACTATTGGTTCTCATATTATCTTTCTAAAATATTCCCAGACCATCATTCCAAGTGAGCCAATATTAGGCCATATATTTTCAGGACATGTCCCTAATGTCAACCCTGAGCACATCTGCTGAACCTAACCTGGTGAAAATAGAAGAGACAAACAATATGGGCAACCTGTCTACAGAGGCTGACCCTGACCTTTAAGTTATGAGACTACTTCTAAGAGATTCAACGTGCCAGTCGCATAGTCCTTGATAATCTGAGCCATGTCACAAGGAGAAATTCAGTCATTGGAAATTATTTTCTCTGTAGTTTCTAGAACTAAGTAAGTAAGGGTAATTAAAAGATCATGAATACTCGACTTTTATAAAGAAAGAATGTAGCTAAAGCTGGATTAAAACAGGATGTAGGGGTGTTTGAACACCAAGAGACAAGGTCTTCTGCCTTATTTTCTAGTGTCTTACCTTTTTAGCCAATCTTGGCTAGGTAGTAAGCACTCTGGATTCTTTAAAATAATTATTTTCTTTTAATAGAAAATATGAATAAGTTTGAAGCAAAAAAGGACCCTAATGATCTTAGCTTTTTGCGTCTAGAAAATGTTTAAAAAATGTATTGTGAGAAGGTGTTTCCTTAGGTTACTTTTTTATATCCACAAAGGAAGACATGGAATGAATAATGTGATTCTTTATATTTCAATTTAAAACATCGTAATATGGGGATAAAGATATTGGACAAGAAAGGAGTGTGAGAACATATTGATTGTGAGCATGGTGTTTGTGCTATGTACATGCATGCAAACACACACATGTTTACATAGCGACTTGTGAATATGTGTGCTTGTAAGTATGGATACGAGTGGTCAGTGTCAGATGTGGTTTTTTATGGATTTCTTTCCACCTTATTATTTAACATAAATTCTTTCACTGAACCCAGATCTCCCTACTCAGTAAGCTCCAGGCATCCACTGCTCTCTGCCTTTCAGCATTAGGGTTACAGATGCACACTTGTGACACATAGCTTTTCATGAGAGCTATGTTCTGAATTTAAATCTTCATGCTTATGGGAAAATCCCTTTACCAGTAGAACCATTTCCACAGCCCTAATGACCATGATCATGCATTACAATATAATGGGGGATCATTTGCCATGACGAATTCATGGCCACGAAATGCTAGGATGTGGACATCATAGGGGCATCATGAATGATTTGCTTCAGTATGGGCTGATATCACAATACATCAGGATTTTTAGGGTGACTTACCTTTCATCCATGTGAGGAACAGTGTTTCTCTTTTCCTGAGGATGCAGGCTTCATCGCAAAAGCACATCTTGGTCTCTCACCGAACAACCAGTCTGCTGGTTCCTTGCTCTCTGACTGCCCAATCTCCACAACTATGAGAAATGAACTTGTTTGTTAATATTACTCTGTATTCTAGCTTGGTCTATGTTCATGTAATAAACACCATGAATCAAAACAATCTGGAGAAGTGGTTTATTTGACTTGTAGTTTGAAGTGCAAGAAGCCAGGTTGAACTTGAACACAGGACCTGAAGTGGAGAAGATGGAGAAACACTGCTTACTGACTTTACCTCAAGCACAAATGAAGATAACTTAATCTTATGCCTCTCAGAATTATGTGCCATGGTGGCTCTGACCTCAGTGAGCCATTCATTCTCACATCAACTATTAGACAAGAAAATGCCACACAGACTTATCTAGGTCATGCAAGCATTTCCTGAGTTGATGTTCTTGCCTCCTGGTGACTCTAGTTTGTATCATGCTCACAAAGACTAGCTAGCACAGCAGGACAAGTTAGGAATGCTAACAGGGTTGATGACACCATGTAGGTCATGTCCTAAACGAATGTGTGTATGGTTAATTTCCATCTCTGCATACAGAAACAGGCATAGATGGGAGTGAGGATCTGCGTAGAAAATGATAAAAATCAACATAAGTAAGAAAACCAGGCAGCAAGTATCAAGTTCCTGTCATGAAATATTGAAGATCTGAGTCCATACTTTGGTATTCACATGAAAATTGAATAGAGTGGGTGTTTGCCAGTAACCCTAGTACCAGAGTATAGGGACAGGACCTTGGAGCTCAGTGACCAACCTAAGCAAATTGAGAAGCTACAGATTCACTGAGAGACTCTGTCTCAAAAGAATAAAAGGAACCTGTCAAGGAAGACAGCTGAAGGTAGACAAACTGGTCCTCACCTGCACGTGCACAACACTCATAAATGTTCAGCTACATGCTCATTTAAACACATGCACAGACACATAAATACACTCCATATCTATGTGCATGCACACATGTGGAATATTGGATAGCAATTTGTGTATTTCTAATCAGAAAATCACAAAGATTTTCTTTGCTAAAACAAGTTTTAGAAAAATGATTAACTAAACATTGCTCCATGGCAAACAGGGAACATTACATTTATTGCTGAAATCATCTTCCATTGAACACTTATAGAGACAGCACTCCAAGTGTCAAGAAATGAGTTACTTTGCCCAACACTGGCAATGCTGCATTCTCAGCTATGTCTACACACAGTGAGATGAGGACATTTTGGAAACTCATTTATTTGTTGAGAAATTGATTCTGTAAGAAACACCCTGGTTGGCACAGTGATTCTAATTGCCTGCTGGGACCATAATAGTAAGATGTTTATTTCCTAATAACTATCTTCTCCTGCTTAATTTTATGGTCTATTTGTTAATTCTATAAAACATATTTCACCCATTTCAATACTTCTTTCATTCTGTAATTCATTTTCAATTTAAGACAGTAGAATATAATTTGCAGAATTGCAAAATTGCCAGGGTATCAGCTCAGACTTCATATCTTACTTTAACGTGTGGAGTGTGGAATGGGTGGGTCACTTTTTTATATGTGTTTGTTTATTGAAGTTTCATAGTTACACAGTGACTGAGTTTGAATGCTTCTACATTTCTGAACTTCAGTGGTATCAGAGTTAGCTTACTCTACTTTGTGCAAATTTTTAACAAAAATCACATTCACCCAAAGGCATTTCTAAGCAGTGATTGGAAACACCGCAGCATATGAGTTGTGCAGCTTTAAGCAGGTCTATAAATCTTAATCACCACATCTGTGATGTAGGTATAATAGGCTTCTGTGGGGGTTCACTGAAATAAAATGTCTTGGTTCAGACCTGGGGCATAAAATTCACTCAAACATTACATTGCTAATTTCTACCATTGGTTGTGAAGTCAGACGTGCCACAATTCTGCCATTTCCTATCCATTCAACCTGGGAGTGTTCCCAGCCTCTTAAGCATCATTTTCGTCATCAGTAAAGTAAAATCAGTAGCATGCTGTGTTTACTCCTATGAGGGCCAAGTGAGAATATGCATGGATAACTAGTAACATGAGCTAGATCCACTTAAACTAGGACAATGACATCAATTTACTTCAATAGCAGCAGCCACATATTACAGCAAATAGTGCCTTTGTGCTTTTCGTGTAACCAGTTTGCAGCAGCTGTCATTCCACACACATCAGCAAATGCAGACTCCTGTGAGGAAGGGTGTGTCTGCAATCAGAGCCGGCTCGGTAAGCTTGGGAAAAGGAGACTTTTCAATGACAGAACATTCATCTAGCTGATCGGGGACAGACACAGATATGGTAGTAGTCCCAGGTTTCACTGTCTTCAATTTACAGGAAGTAAATCAGATGAACGCAGTACATCAAAACAAACTCGAGAGCTGGAGGATAAAACAACAGAGAAATATAAAGCACAAGACAAAAACAGCAGATGAATGTTTAAGTTTGGGACTCAGAACTTTTCTAAGCAAACACAGAGAAGGGAAACAGAGTAAAAGCTTAGAAAATAGACTTTGCTAAAAGTAACTTTCACAAAAAGGCTTATTCTCCCACCTGGCCTCTATCTCAGAGAAAATATAAATTATGTAATATATATATATGTATGTATATATATGTATATATATATATATATGCTCAAAAGATTACTATGATTTATGCTTTTACTCTATTGTAAACTTTCCAACAAGTAAAGGAGAAACATCCAATACAGAATTTAACCACAGAACGTCTGTCGCCCATGTTACCACCAGAGACCACACTGGATATCCAGGTCTGGGCCCTAACCTATAGTCAGGAGGATGTCCAATGGTCATGCCTCTGTCAGGACCACACTGATTGAAGTGGCCTGCACTTTCACCTGGAGTCTTGGTATTATCAGGGCCAGAGCAGCTGCCGAGGGACATGTCTGGCTCCATGGCCCTACGGCAGCCAGGGTTTGAGTTGATATACGTGGTACCACCAAAAGCTGTGAGAATGACCAGGATCTGTTCAGTCACCTGAGAACATCTCAATGTCTGAGGGCCATGCCATTGCTGACCTATACAGATCTGGGTAACCTGTGCTGCCACCTACGGTCATGGAGACATCTGGGCCTGGAGCACTGTGTAGGGCCATGTCTGGGTCCCTAGTACTGTAGTGGCTGTGGTAAGTATGTCCATGGCCAGTGTGAGCACAGGGGCTCATAGGAACCACACAAGCAGAAATTCAAAGATTGTCCTGAATCAGTCCTGCCCTTCAGTGATGCTGGGATAGCTGGCCTTGAGCCTCACTGGGCACTATAGCAGAAGCGTAGGTCCTGACCCTCAGGGGAGAGCTACCACTCCCAACCAACCCCAATCCAGATCTCCCCCACCTTTATCCCCCATCCCCCACTCTGGAAAAATGGTTCCACCCCTCACCATGGTTGTATAACTCACCTGGGCAGCACACTAGAGCTTACCCTGTTGTTGCGTGTGCAGATGAGCCAGCCCCGAAAGCATGAGAGCAGGGGAGCTGGCCCTGCCTCCCCCTCCCTCATATGTCCCCTACAGTAATCAGGATAGAGGGTCCTGGACCTCGACTAGGCAAATCAGTAAAGTGGCCCTGGGAGTGTAAGTGTGCCTGAGCCAGATCTGTGAACCTGAGAGCAGAACGGGCCCTGCTCCGTGCTGCTGCAGGCCGCATTGGGTGAGCTAGCTGATGCAGTGTTGACGAGCTCATCCGGTAGTGGCAATGAGGGAAAGAAAGCTGTCAGGCTGACCAGACCAGCTACCACCCAGGCCCAGAAGCAGGGTCATGAGTTAACTCACCCCAACCTTATCTGTGAATTGTTGGAGCATGTGAAGAAGACAAACCTATAAATCCAAAAGTTCAGAATCTCCACAACACAGGACAGCAACAGAATATCCATGAGGATCCCTAGTGAGGATCCATTAATGGCAATGCAGCAGAAGCCAGAGGTCTTGAACCAGACCAATGGATCATACAACAAACACTTACTAGTGAAGATAAATGGTCAAAGGGGTACATTATATAACTCAACGGGCCACACTATAGCTTCCATCACAAGATTCTTCTTCCTTCTTTGTTTGTTTTCTGGGTTTGGTTTGGTTGGTTGGTTTTGTTTTTGGTTTAAAGTAAAATTTGTTTTGTTTTAGGGGTAGGTTGCATGGGCAGAGGGCAGTTGAGAGTAGACTGGGAGATAAGCGGAATCAGGTTGCATGATGTGAAATCCACATAGAAACAATACAAGTTAAGTAAAATAAAATAAAAAGTTAATAAATGTTAAATTCAAAGAATTAATTAGAAAAATATTGAATTTCTGATCCAAAAGCCCCAATTTTAGTTGAGGAGCTACTGGCAGTCAGTGGATTTTGAAGGAGGTGATGTTAATTTAGGTTGAAGATATGGCCATTTGTAGGTTGATCATGCCCCGGTGAATGGCCTCATACCTGTACACATTGGCAATACTGATTGGAGTCAAGGGTAAATAATAATAACAATGATAATAATAAGTGGTAGGAGGTAAATGGATTGGGATGTTTCAGGAGTTGGAAGGACATAATTGAGATATATATGAAAGAAATATGACATTTTTCAAAGATAAATAAAATATTTCTTAAAACATATTAAGTTCCTAGTATACTATAGGCAGGGTTTTTAATGGTGGAAAATAATACTGGAATACATAAGATATGGGAACTCCATTAAGGAAGCTCCCATGAAGCAAATAAGAGGTATCGGCATACATAATCTTTCACTGAAGTTTAAGGTACAAGAATAGAATGTGGTCACCAGACTACTTTTTTTTTTTTTTCATCTAGCAATCCATTGAAACTTCAGAGGTGTCATGTCCTTATGGTTAATTTCCTTACTTTTTGTAAAGATACAGATTCTTTACATGCACTTCCCCATGCTTGCTGTGTTAATCCTAAGAGATGTAACACTCTGCTTTGTAAGAGCTGTGGAACACAAAATTTCCAAGTGTAACACCAAAGTATAAAATAGACGGTACAATGAAAAATAAATCAAAGCAAAAACCAAAACACAAAAAATCACATGTCAACTCTCCACTGAAATAAAAATGAATCACAGGTTTTCCATTGATTTTCCTTGAGCAAGTAAGCATTACAACAAGATAAGGGATAGAAGTCTGGGGAGACTGCTCAGAAAGTCAAGGCCCCAGCTGCCAACCTGAGTGGGAACATATGATGGGAAGAGGAAACATTTCCACAAATTTGTCCTTGGATCCACACACACATACCAAGGCACATGGTCCAACAGTCCCCCCCCACATAATAAGTAGATAGATAGATAGATAGATAGATAGATAGATAGATAGATAGATGATAGATATTTAAAGTGATGGGGACAAACACCTGACGATTAGAATTAAATTAACATCATGAAAGAACAGACTTCCAACATGGAGGACAATATTTGGAAGAAGAAGGTAGAAAATGGACATTTAAGGTTTGCAGTAAACTTTTAGTGTCTAATGTTTACCCCATCTCCCACCCCCACCCCCGCCACTGCCTTTATTCATGCCATTCTTTCCAAACAGAAATCACTGAACTGGGACGCACTTGATGTTTTTTCAAGTTTCCTAACCAAGTTTCACTTTTGTGGGCACTCACTGTTTGTAGACCAGCCCTGTACAATGAAGATCTGCCATGATGCTAAGGAGGAAGGAAAAGGCCTTGTCTGACAGGCAGACTGTTGGAGTGAATTTCCATGGGCCAGTGTGAAACCTTACATTTACAGCAACTGTTTGTATATCAAAAATGTGAACGTGGAGCTGGAAAGACAGCTCAGTTGGTAAGCTGCTTGCCTTCAAGCATGAACCAAAGTGCTCTCCCTTCAGAACAGGTGATAAAACAGAAAGTTGGATGCTGTTGTGTATGCTTGGAATCCCAGTGATGAAGCAGAAACAAAGGAATCCTCAGGTCTGTTGCCCAGTGAGGGACTCTGTCCCCAAAATGTCGCCCACAGTTGTGTACTGGCCTCCATAAGTGAACACACACACCTGAATGAACATGGCACACACATAAGTACTCACACTCACATACATACAAAAGTGTGTATGTGTTGAAATAAGAGCGGCGGCGGGGCTGCGTCCACAACACCCCGGCCGCTTGGCTAGCTCATGCCCGAAATAACAACACACAAACTGTATTCATTTAAGAACTGCTTGGCCCATGAACTCTAGCCCTTTCAGGCTAATTCTCGCACCTGGACTAGCCCATTTCTAATGATGTGTATAA
>NW_026068158.1:27938-67937 GCF_014885135.2 Alexandromys fortis | reverse complement strand
GTCCGGGAGCAGAGCAGAGTCTGACCTCACTTCCTCTTCTGCCCAGAATTCTATTCTGTTTCCTCCTCCCATCTATCTTTTAACCTATCAGGGCCAAGGAGTTCCTTTATTGCTTAACCAATGAAATCAACAGATTGATATATGACACTCCCACATCATGTATGTGTGTGTAATTATTGCTAAAGAAAGTGATTTCTTCTGCCAAGCCAGAACCCTGAACCAATGCAGTAATGAACAGAGTAACGATGGTAACGCTGGCTCTACTGTGTTTGACAAAGTGTGCTTCAGAGGCAGAGGTAAACTTACAGGAAGTCTTGCAAATTTCAATTTTCAATTCCTTCCCCCACAGAGCATGCAAGTGAAATAGAAAATAAATGTTGTTAATTTGAGCTATTTAATAAATTTGGCAGAAAAGAATATTGAGTTCAAAAGTGAAGCAATCATTCCTCTGTAGGGTTATAATCGAATCCTGTTCTTTGTTGAAGATGCAAACCCTGTGTACATAAGCTAGCAGGTGCTGTTGCTGACTCCATCCACACTGCAGTGACTTTTTTACATGGAATGCTTGTCAACATGCTGGAGGCTGAATACATTCCTTTGTTTTAGCTTGGAACAAAATGCTACTGATAGGTATATGAATCACCAGGGGATTCTACCTAATCACAAGGTCTCACCTGGCATTAAAAGAAATTTACTTTGAGAATATGTACTGTTATGAAAATCTCAGTAATTCTGCTGTGGGTTACCTTCACAGGGATATCTTGAGAAATGGCGGGGCCCCAATCTTGATTTCTAAGGCCAAAGTTGTTCATATCATCTTTGCCTTACAATTTTCCACTGAGATTGTATTTTCCTTGGAGTTTTAAAGGGGTAGTCTCTCTCTAACATCTCCTTCCTCTGCCACATTATTTTTCCCATCCCTGAAGCTTTGCATAAATCATCTCCATTTGGATAAACACACACTGGTGATGGAGGAAGGACATTGGTTAATTATAATAAAGAAACTGCCTTGGCCCATTTTATTGGTTAGAACATAGGTGGGTGTAATAAACAGAAGAGAATGCTGGGAGAAAGAAGCTTAGTCGAGGAAGTTGCCATGGTTCTCCCACTCCAGACAGACGCAGGTTAAGATCCTCCCTGGTAAGCCAGCTCGTGGTGCTACACAGAATATTAGAAATGGGTTAGATTAATATGTAAGAGCTAGCCAATAAGAGGCTGGAACTAGCCGGGCCAGGCAGTGTTTAAAAGAATACAGTTTCCGTGTAATTATTTCGGGCATAAGCTAGCCATGCGGGCGGCTGGGTGCCGGGGACGCAGCCCTGCCGCTCCTCCATCAACACACTGGCCTGCTTTCTTTCTGCAATCGTAGACAGCCCAGGAAAGCCATTCCCCTCACACCACTGTCTCCCACCTCTCAGTGCGATGTGGGCTGGACTCAGTCCTTGACTATGAAGCCCTCCCTTTTCCCTTCCTGACCTAAATCAATCTCTGTGTCATCTTACTCATCTATTGGCTCAAAGTGACATTGCCACAAGAAAGCTTAAAGAGCGCCTCTGATTTTTATACCTCAACTGTAAGTCTGATATCCCCCAATCTAATTGTCCTTCAGTCTCCTTCAATTTTCTGGTTAGTTATTTACAGCAAATTAGGTGCAATTCTAAGGATTAGAATCTTTTCATTTCCTGTCACATCTTTCACCCAATCGATTAACAAATTGGATTAGCTCTTCTTAACATGAGATTTGTAATCTAAATGTTGACAATGTTATCATTTCCAAATCAGTCCCATGGGTCCAGTTTCTCTCCTAGAAATCTGAAGCTTCCTAACTGATTTTCTTTCAACTCATCATCCCTTCTGAGCTGGTCACACTACAGTGAATGCATTAATCATACCACCCCTCAATGTACAGTGACATTTTTTACTTTTGGCCAAGGCCAGATCTGTTCCATGGCCCCAAAGCTTTAAGGTTTCAAGGCCATCACCCAACTCTCTGCAAACCTTTCCTATTACTACCCCACTTATTCCTTCTGATGCAACTACACTAGTCCCAAACACAGACACATGCACTGTTCTGGAACATGCTGACACACTCCAAACACAGGCACTTTGCTAATGTTCTCACCTGGGATGCTGTTCTCTCAGATATATGCATGGTTTTCCTTAGATTTGCATCTACGAAAACATCAATGTCTGTAAGCACACTTTATTGGATAATTGATGTGGGAGTGTCATATCAATCTGTTGCTTTCCTTGGTTAATTAATAAAGAAACTGCTTGGCCTGATATGTTAGAACACAGGTGGGTGGAGTAAACGGAACAGAATGCTGGGAGGAAGAGGAAGTGAGCTCAGACGCCATAGTTCTCGTCTCTGAGGCAGATGCGATGAAGCTCCGACTCAAGATGGATGTAGGCTAGAATCTCCCTGGTAAGTCACCACCTCATGGTGCTACACACATTAATAGAAATGGGCCAAGCAGTGTTTATATTAATATAGTTTGTGTGTTGTTATTTTGGGTATAATACTAGCTGTGCAGGGGAGCCAGGCGGGACTAAAAGCAGGCCTGCCCACAGCTCCTTCTACAGATAATCTGCATAAAATCTTTACCTTCCCACACTTAGCTATAAGAAGTTCATAACCCCATGTCATTTCCTTACTCTCCTCAGCATTTATTCTACATACACTGACTTTCTGGCCTCCTTACTATGTTAGTGCTTCCAAAAAGTCTTGTTCTACCAGCACTTCACTTTCTTCTTTATCTGTAGTACCCAACCGTACCTGACATATGGCAAGTATTTAACAAGTACAGGTTGAATGGTTCAGTCTGCAAATATTTCTCTCTGTCAGCTCTGCAATCTACATAAGGATCCTCACATTTTTTCCAGTTCTTGTTTTCACATTTGAAAAGATTCTTTTTTACTTACATGAATATATATTATTCTGAGAATTTTATACATGCATAGCATGTATTTTGATCATATTTGTCCAACCACTTCCCCTTCAGCTCTTCCTGGATTTCTCCCACGATCCTTTCCCAACATCATGTCTTTTCTATTGTCTCTTTTTTGTTTTAAGAACCCACTGAGGCTCACATGCTAGGCTTCTTTGAGCCTCCTTATTCCCCAGGGAAAAATGAGTGCACTATCCACCCATTCCTGCAGTCCCACAATGCAGGACAACCAGATGTGATAGGGAGTCGAGTCAAAGCAGGTACTCAGTTTATTTCTGTCAGTGTCTGCTTGTAAAGGTTATGTGACACCCTGTGATGTAAGGGTACCTCCAGCCAATGAGAGGCAGCCAAACCCTCCCCCTGGCTGGGGGGGGGGTGTATACCTAGATTTGCTGTCTCATCCTCACTCAAACTGAAGTCAGGCTTTTATCTGTCCTACAAGCCTCGAAGTCTGGGCTCTGAACTCGAGCCAGGCTTTTTCCTGTCCTATTGGCCCAACATACACACACACACACACACACACATGTGAGGTCATTCATGTACTGGAGCATGGTCAACCTACCAGAGACCACACCCCTGAAGAAAGTTGACTCTTCCTGCCCTGGCAGCCACCAACTGTCAACAGCTTCTTTGCTAGGAGTGGAGATCAAGCGTTCTTCTCCATGCTGAAATGTTGACTGCCTTTATCTTTGCCAAATCTAATGCAGGAAATAACTCTTGGAGTCTCATGCGAACAATGGTCCTATCAGATCCTTAAGATATTGTTTCTCCAAAGTCCTCTCTGATCTGGCTCCTACAATATACCTCCCTTTTTTCTGAGATGTTTTCTAAACATTTCAAGAGAGTATATGGTATAGATAGTTGTCTCATTTGTGTCTGAGCACTCCACAGATATTTACGATCTGCCCTCTGTTCAGCAGCAAGTCTCTGTGTTAGCTGCCACCCACAGTGTAAAGAAGCATCTTTGATGACCTCAGAAAGCCACTTCTAATAGCAGGTATAGGGACACATATTTAGAAGGCAGTTGGCTACTATATCAATTCAAATTGATTTCAGTAGATCCTTTTGTAGTACCTAAAACTTTCTATTTACAGTACCAGGCATGGATTTCCTCTAGTGGAACACCCATTAAATCTAATCACAAAGTGCTTTATTACCTGCATAACTGCTCTTCCTTCTGCTATGGTGTTATTTAGTACAGTGTCATTTTCTGCAGAGAAAATAGTAGTTTTTGCTTTTGTGGCCCCTCCTTTGCAGTAAGTGCTGGTGACATAAATCCCAAATTCAACACTACACTCCCACTTTATATATGAGGAAAGTCTTTTTGAAGTGAGTTGCCTGACATAATTTTTGGCCACCATCATTGATCCTCTGGAGTCTGTTTTCAAAGTTGACCATTTTTTCATGCCTCACTCTGTCCTTCCAGCACCAAACCACATGGCTCTACATGTAACTGGCCCATGATAAATTTTCCCTGACCACAATGATACAGTACCAAGGATTTCTTTTGTGAGGTCCACCTGTATTTTTTCATTTAATAATACTATCTTAAAGTCCCATGTTTCCACTTCTCTGAAAGCCTTCCTGATAATGGGAGGAATTTAGACACTGGTTGTGTCATTTTACTTAAAAAGATCTGCTATTTCAATCATGTTCCATCTCATGAGTTAAACAAATCTTATCTCAAGAGTTAAACAAAACTCAAGTTACAACTTCATTCCTAAGATGTAGCAGAAGAGTGACTGTTAATAGTGATAGCGAAAGTCAGCAGAAAATTGGAAAGACCCTTTGCTTCGAAATGAAATTACAGGCTCGTTAATCTGGCATGGTTATCTGCACATAGAGATGCCATCATGTTTCAAGCTTTTCTCTGTAAATTATATTTTATTGGAAAATATTCTAAAGACATGATTTTAAGGTGATTCCAAATTTGAAGGCTACTGACATCTTAATCTTTATTATATCTTTGTTCCATTTTTAATCACAAAAGCTAAAGGTTAATGGGGAAATTAATTAACAGGGAAATGCTGTAAAAAGGAAAAACCCCTCTTGTTTTTATACTCTACAGATTACGCATGCCATTCTTGCTGAGAGTACCTGAATTCAGACATTGCCCATGAAGGAATAGGACTGCCTAAGTGGAAAGAGATCCGAATCAACAATTTTTGTGACTTTCAAATAAATGCCTCTGTCTATTTATAATTTGCAATGTATCTAGCAGGTCTATATTTCGTAAACCTCACAACTCTGAGAAGCAGCCTGATCCTTTCGTGTTCTCTGAGTTTTTATTGGAGAAGGAAGAGTAATAACAGATTGGCTTTATGAAGATATTTGTGTTAATTCATTGCTTTCCCTAGAGGTGATGATGGGTTTTAAAGGAATATTACACAGAAGCATAACTCCTTCAATATATGGTATGATTTTCATTCTTAATAACTTTTTGTAAAAAAGGTTAAAGATACTTATTTATAAATAAGAAAATACATGTGATAAGTTTAAAAAGAATGAATGGATTGTGGAAGTTATTATTTTTTACTAGTCTACTAGGCTATGTGTGACATAACCAAAAGTTAGTGAGTGGAAAAGCAGAAGATTGAGGTTGGTTATCTTTCAATATCACAAGGCTAAGAAGATAAGCAATCTTATCATAGTTTATAAAGGAAATTCATATATCTGATGTTCTTATATTTTTGGCAATGAGCCTAGCCATTAACAGATGAGTCATCTCTGCTGCCTACATCTGATGTCCTAACAAGAATCTATCAGGTGATTTAAGGCACTAAGGATAGGGGTTCCTTAGCCTTCTTTTCAGTGACAGTGTTGTGGTGTCATGATAAGTACATGCCCATCACACACGACCTGTACTGTTGAATAGTTCATATTTTTTGTATTTTTTAAAACGTATTTTTATTTATGTGTTTAGGCATGAGTTTCTCTTTCTTTCTTGTGTATGTGTGTGTGCTTGTGTGTGAGCATATGCATGTAGATATTCATGGTGTCAGGAAAGAGGGTTATATCTCCTAGAGCTGGAGTAATGGGTGATTGTGAGGTTCATGGTATGGCTGCTAGTGTAATTAAACACCGAGTCATCTCTTCTGCTCTGTTTTTTTACTCTTGAAATTGAAGACATGTCAAATAGCCTTTACTCTGCTATCATCAGAAAGTTTAAGCTTCTTCAAAGAACTCTTACAGCTTTACTCAATCATTGTTTTAAAATAATTTTCATGCCAAAAAAAACCCAAAAGCTAAGGCTTGGTCCCCACAGTGGTGATATTAGGAGATGATTGGAAGTTTAACAGGAAGGCCTAGTTTCAAAAGAATCATAGGCCATTGGAACCAACACTTGCAGAGGAGAGTGGGGTCTGTGTTCTGCATTTTCCTTTTTCTTTGGTTTTGTAGACATAAGGCAAGTTATATAACTTTATTTCTTTTATGTTAATCATCTCAGGTATTTGTTAATAGTTATGGACTAACAAGATTGCCTTAAATATTAAAGAAGTATCTTTTGATTAAAAATCCAACACTCCAGAATCATTATTTTTGATTGAAAATAATTAAATTACATATTTTTCTATCTGCCAGTGTTACCTATACTTCAAAGATGCTGTGAAGGCAAGCATTCATTAAGAACATTCACTGTTAGAATAGAGGTAAGTATGCTGACTTCTTTTCTGGAAATCTTCATGCATATGGTTTCTTACTTTAATGGTGTCAAGTGACACCAACCAATACATGACTGTGACAGCCAGCAGCATTTGAGAAGTGCAACCAGTTATATGATTTATTCTTATTTCAGAGCTGCTTAAAATTACAGGGAATTGTGTCTTAGAATTGCTAACATGTGGCATTCCATTTTCCAAATACGCTTGAATGATTTTGTTTCTTCTATTCAAGAAAACAATTTCTGCACAATGAATTTATTCTCACACTTTTTTATTTTCCTTATTGTCCTGCATGCTGTTGCTTTGATATTTTTAGTTCCATTATCCTTCTGGCAAATAAAGCTTAGCTCGTCAATGCCTTGTTCCAGATATTGATTATTGAATTCAAAATTGGATTTCTTAGTAGATTATCACTTTTCAGGTGATTGTTTTGGGAAAAACTAGAGCAGATAAAATCAACAGGATTCATTAACATAACCATCTTCACATATAATATATGAATGAAAACTGTGTTGTACTAACAGTAGCAAATTACATAGCATTTCTAAAATATAGCTGATCACAGATATTTTAAAATACAATTTAAAAGTTTTATTTTGAAGCACACTTTTTTGGAAGTTAAGTTTTGTTTCTTTTCTTTCTTTTTTGTGTTTGTTCTCTTTTGTATATAGTGCTGTTGATTTCTGGAAGTCACTGGTTGAAAGTACTTTTAATTTTAATAATAATTTATCTAATAGTATCCAAAAGTAAAATTCCCATACTGTAAACTCTAATATAATAGACTCTGATTTAAACACTTTATTTGTTATCTATTTTATAGCATAGTCACACATTTCTGTCACGTGTATTTGTGTTTTGAGCTAATGTAAGTCAACACAGCCATAAGGCAAACGCTATACTTTTGTTGTTATTAGATATTGGCAGTTCTGGCAGTGACTAGATGTGGTTTCTAAATGTTCATTATCATAGATAGTAACCAGTATCTATCTATCTGTCAATCTATGTATGTATGTATGTATATATGTATCTATCTATCTATCTATCTATCTATCTATTTCTTTATTTTGTTTTTTTGAGGAAGAGTTTCTTTGTGTAGCACTGGCTGTCCTGGAACTCGTTCTGTAGACCAGAGTAGACTTACACTCATGGAGATCCTCCTGCCCCTGCCTCCAGAACACTAGGATTAAAGGAATACAGCACCACTACCTGGCAGCACCAGTTTTTGTAAGACATAACAAACATATATAAGCTACACAGAAATTTGACTAGTGGGCAATAAGAAACAGCCAGTTTTATCTTTTCATATGTCCATTTTTCTGTATCTCTGTTTGTGTGTGTGTGTGTCTGTGTCTGTGTCTTTTGCACGTGTGCATGTTTATATCACGGCACGCTGTTGATGTCATGATAGCTCTTCCATCTTATTCATTGGTGTGGGAAAGCTCATTCAAATTCGGAACTCTGTGCTAGCTCATTCTGGTGATCTTTCTCTGATTTCACAGGCTGGATACAGTCAGGTTATCACCACTCACAGTTAAGTGGGTCTATGGAGACCTTTGTCTTGGTTCTTGCCTTTGCTCAGCTAACACTCTAACCAGTGTTTGCAACACCTCTGGCACATCAGGCAATGTCTTCCGATCACATCTGTAGGACTGACCCTAAACATCAATGAGGCCCTTATCTATACTGTTTAGTGATGAAAGATATACATCAATCTTCTTCCCAAGTCAAATTGCTATTTCTAATTTATTTAAGAACAGAGAGATTGGGGCTGGAGAGACAGCTCAGTTGTTAAGAACACATGATGCTCTTGCAGGAGACCTGGATTTGGCTGCCAAACCCATGTCTAGGAATTCACATCCAGTTCCAGAATGTCTGACATGTTCTTATGGCCTTCATGCATACCTGTATACATGTGGTTCACAATGATTCAGTTGGACTCACACGTAAGTCTATAAAATAATAAAATATAAATAAGTATTTCTAATAAAAGATCAGAGGTATTACTCAATACTCCCTACTAAACATATGTTAATAACTTCCTTTCATTTCATATGTAGTATTGCCTATGAAACCAGCAATATTCTCTTGTATATATTTCGATATAGCCATGTACAATGTTAAGAACACAATTTCTAGAGAGTTTGTCTCTGGCAAAGGTTCTTTCAACAAATCAAAACTTGTTTGTAGATGCATACATTTTTATCATATAGTTAGTGTGGAAACACTTTTCAAGTCAATTCATAGCTCAGAAGTCTAAAGCTTTGATGTATTAAAAGGTATATAACCAAAGATGGTAACAGTATTCTAACAACATATGTCAAGTGATGGACTAGTCGATGTCCACAACTCCAAAAGAGATATGTAATGTTTTTCAAAGTTTTATATAGTGCCAGCTAAGTTTAATATTTTCTTCTTTATATACATTAAAAATAATTTTTCTTTGACTCCCCCTAATTATCATCAACAATTCATTCCCAGTTTGCCTCACAGCTAACTGAATTAAGACCTGCAAACTTCCTTTCTAGAACAATCCTGACAAAATAAACATTGGTTGCTTAGAAACTGCTCATTTTTTTTATTTCTTCAAGTTGTCCAATAGGTTAGATCTAAAACTATGTTTAAAAAATTATACTAGTTCATTATTAACATTAGTATTTACATGTATTCTGCATAATTCATCACATTTCCCATTACACATGAGTCTAACATCTCATCGAGTTTGTTAAAGTTAAGAATGTCTATAACTACATAAGCTTTAATTCATTAGGAAAAAATATATAACACTGTTAAAAATGTTTGCCAATAAGATGAAATGGTCCCATATACTTTTCTATTATCAATATTTTATTTCTCTTGTATCTATCTTACGACCAAACAAAACATTCTGGAGATTTTATGTCAACTTAACACAGCTATGGATGAAGGAATCTTGTTAGAGAAAATACCTTCATAGAATTTGGCAAGATTAGCCTGTAGGCAAGTCTGGACTAATGATTGATGTGAGAGGGCCCAGATGACTGGGGGTGGGGCCATCCTATGATTGGTGACCCAATATGATATAAGAAAACAGGTTGAGCAAGTCATGGACAAACAAGCAGAGAAGTTGTATTCCTCCATGGCCTCTGCTCAGTCCAGGCTCCCATATTTTCTACATTTAGTTCTTGTCCTGACCTTCGTAGATGATGAACGCTAACCTGGAAGAGTGAGATGAAGAAACCCTTTCCTCTCCAAATTATTTTTAGTGGTGTTTTAACATGGCAATAAAATTCTAACTCAGACAGAAGGAATCTATACTCTGTTACTTTTAGACAACTCTCTTAACAATTAAACATTTGAAAAACACTTCAAAAAGAACTCTTTACTTTCCCCAGTTTTGCTATCTTATAGGCTCATCATCCAGTCTAAATAATATTATGATCTGATTAAGGAACTTCTAATCACAGAATTAGAATAAAGAAACATCTACAAATTTCTAAACTTTCCCTGAAAGAATTTAATTTTCAGAGCTATTGATATTTATACAACTGCAGTTATCTAAAACTAAAACAACAACAACAAAAATATATTCGGCTTTAAGATAAAAACTCCATGGTTTAACAGTTCAAGTTAGTTTTTTAAAGAGTGCATTAATTGCAAAGTTCCTCTTAAGAAATGCTTCTACTGTATATATGTCAGAGGACTAACAGGCTCTGTGGGCTTCTTTGTAGAGACTCAAATCTTCACATTTTTCATTATTATTTTTACTGTTTCCCAACACCTGCCAATTACAGCCACATTTCCTTCCATTCACTTCTACGCACCTACTCAAGTCCAAATGTCATTATCTTGGTGGAGTGGGCTGCACACAGAAGCTCCACCCAGGTCACACATGGTCACTCACTGAAACCCAAATGTCTTTATTCTGGTGGAGTGGGCTGCATATACAAGCTCCACCTAGGTCACTCAAGCCCTACTGTCATGACCTTGGTAGAGTGGGCTGCACACAGAACTCTGCTGAGGATTCATATATTGCTTGGTTTTTGCACATTCTTCTTTTGATGCAGTATCCAGGCAGATTGTAAGCATGAGCCTCTAAAGTAACTGAAAATTTTATTTTCTTTACTGGAAAGAAATGGCTTATTTCTTAATTTTTCAAAAAACTTAGTTTTTGGTCCCACTCCCATTCTTTCCCATTTTGTTCAGACTATTTTTGAGATAATATCATTGATTATTCTGAATAAAGTCAATTAGCTTATTTTTTCAAGCTTATTTCCTGACATTTAGCATTGTAAATGGTTCCAAATGACCAGAGGTGACTCTTTATGGCTTTGAAAGTCACCTTTGCTAAATTAGAAAACACATGATCATGAGATATGTCAATACTTCCTTCTCTCCCACAATGCAGCTAGGCCACTTTAAAAGACTTAGTACAAAGGCTGAAGAAATGACTCAGCCCTTAAGAATGTGTGCTGCTCTTCCAGAGGACCTGGCTTTGAGTAGTAGCATAGAGGTCAAGAAGTTCACAATGGTCTGTAACTCCAATTCCAGGCCACCAGGCACCCTCTTCTGGACTCTTGTGTTCATACACACATGGTACGTGTCTGCACACACATATACACTCACGCACGCATGCACACACACACACACACACTGAATAAGTCAATAAGCAATGAATTAAATAAATTAAATCAATACATATTTAATGGATAAGATAAAAATAGTGAATAAATTAATAAATCCCTAAAAACTGAGTACAAAGATTTATAATCAACATTTTAGGAGACAAAAACATAGAATCAACTTTAAACTCTTAAAGGCCACTCATTAATAGAGAAAAATTCACATCAGTAGAATTAGCTAGAGAAAGAAAAGAAGAGGTAATTAATAAGGGTTAAAAGCCACTGAAAATATAAATACCACATTACCAACGGATTTAATCCCAGCTCAGCTGAAAAGGATAATGGAAATGTAACCATCAATTACGTAAACATAAGAAAAAGATTCTCTTTACTGAATTAAAGTCCTCTCCTAAAGAAAGGCTTAAGTATTGATTTCTTGCTTTAAAAAAAATTGCAAGGTAAGACAGAAATTGAAGAATAAAAGTAGCTGGTTGTATGCCAATCTTAAAAGGATAAAAGTGCATCATTCTGAATGGGTCTGGCAGATATCCCACACCAATTAAGGAAGAAATCTTGCAAACTGTGCAACATATCCATCTTTGAAATTTCAGATTTCAGTCATACAGCTCAAGAATGAGTGAAAGAAAATGAAAAAGAACGAGAAGGCGAAGAGGAAAATGTTGACATTGGAATTCATTGGTGTGATGAGATTACATCTCAGTGACTCATTCCCCGAGGCTGATGTGAAGCTCAGTAAAGAACCAATGCTGAGGGGGCAGGACACTGGCTGGAAATAGGCTCTCAGACCTGCCAAGAGATCAAGGCTAGGCTCACTGACCTGTCAATTAAGGCATCAAGGTGGCAGTGGAAATGCACTGGTTCCAAATGGTGTCATCTGGAGCTTACTGCTCAAAATGTATCCACTTTAGACTTTCTGAAATGTGTATGATGTTTGTTTACAAGAGTCTAGACAAAATGTATAAATGTGTCTACACTGTCAATAGTCCTGTATAGAATGAATCGGACACCTGCGATGTCAGAATGGAGGAATAAATAGGTCTACAACTGAGCTCATAAGTTAGAATTTCTGCATCACTTTCAAGTACTTTGTAAATTAAAAAAAATATTTATTTCTTATGTTTGTGTTGGTGCATGAGTGTCTGTATGTGTACCAAGTATCTGTATGTGTTTACAGAAGACCAGATGAGAGCTTGCTTGGGGAACATAACATTTTTCAGAATAGGTGGTTAAAGTATTTTATTCAATTTATTTTATTTTTAATAATAATGGTAACAAAGGAATGACTCTTCATACAGCAGAATAGTCAGTTAAAATATGGACAAATTTAACTCAAAGGTCAGTTAATGCTTTATTTTTCAGAGAAAATAATGAAATGAGTCAAAAATGGTAGGCTATTTCGTGATCAGAAAATAAAATTTAATATTTCATTAGGCAAATATTGATATTTTCCATACATTTGAATAATTGATTTCTTTAAAAGGAGACAAATTTTGAAAGTAAAAATAACTGTCAAGACTGGTTGTAAAAATCCACATTTAGGCTGACACTTTCTATTAATTATTAAAATTTCAAAACATTGTTGATTATAATGTACAGAAATCTTTTATTCATGTTAGTATATGTGCTGGCTAGTTTTAACTTTCAGCTTGACACAATTTAGAATCAGATGAAAGAAAGTCACCATGGAGGTATTGTACATGTTAGACTGAGCTCTGGGCAAGGCCTTGGGCATTTTCTTGGTCTCTCAACCCATCGTGAGTGGCACCACTCCCTCTCCAGGAGGTTATGGACCACACAACCGTAAAGCCAGCTTAGTAAACCACCCAGCAAGCAGCCAGGCAGCCTGGGGCACTAACACCCACCACACCCCACTCCCCCAGCTCTTGACTGTCATATGCCACGACAAGCTGCTTGATGGCCTAGCTTGGCTTCCCTGACCTGATGATTGTGGTGTGGCATTGTGAGGTAGAACAAACCCTTTATTCCTGACACTGTTGTTGGTCTGAATATTTTATCATACTAACAGAAATGAAGCTAGGGCAGAATACAACCAGACTGTATAACGGAAATGATTCAAATATATGTGGTTTGAATGAGACTGCACATGTATCACAGACTGAAGTCTATTTATGAGGGCATGTTTTAAAAAGGAAACGAGATGTTCAGCACTCTGGAAGCAGTCTTCAGGGAGGTGTCATCGAAAGAATAGAGTAGAATCCAGGAGGCGATGTCTTGGATCCTTAGTTTTTTCTGAGAGTGATTGAGTGAAGGGTGCACAGCGGAGGAGATCCTCTTTGAGCAAAGTGCTCATCCTAAAAAACGGCAACAATTGTCAGGAGAATGGTTCTGCAGGAGTCACAATTTAAAGATTGGCAGAAGTTCAGTTTAATAAAAGTGGAACGGGGTGACCCACTTGTAGAGGTTAGAAGTCTTTCAAAAGGCCAGGCCACATTTCATTCCTTTTCCACCGAGACTTTTGCAAGCAGCAGAAGAAGCCAAGAATGTTTAAAAATAAAGCAAAAAACAGCATTCTTGGTTTCTATTATAAAGTAAAAGGGCACAGGATAAAAATAGGGTCACGTCCTAACTTCACCATATTACAGTCCCTTCTTAATATTTGTCAGGGATAAACAACACCATTATGGCTAGACCTATTGTAAGAGGCTATTATATCTTTCATTTTCTTAACAATACATGGACGTTTTAGCTATATGAATTTCACTGGGCAGTGGCTAAATATAGTTTAGCTGATTTAAGTAGTTAATCATAATAATAATATTTATAAATGATTTCATTGTGTTGGCTCATTCTTTTTACTTGTTCACAGACATTTAAAAGCAATGACTAATTCAGTGGGGTTTTTTTTTTGGAGTTACTTTGAGACACATAAAAAAGAAGATTGGGGGAGGGGGAGGGAAATGGGAGGCGGTGGCGGGGAAGAGACAGAAATCTTTAATAAATAATTAATTAAAAAAGAAGAAATTGAAATAATCTTCCCTCTTATCTTTGTGTCAGAATTTTATCCACATTCAGAGTACTTTAAAATTTATGCTGTGCAAAATAATGCCTTAGTGGCCATAATAAACCTAATTTTGTAAAAGTTAGCTGTTAAGTATTGCTGAGACAAGGTTCAAAATAGTTTGACTCAGGTGCCTGATTTCGTGGCTTATTCTAGCATTTAGCTATATATTGCTATCAAAGATATGTTGACAGTTGATGCTTCTGAACACCCTTAGCCATATCATTTACTCCATTTATTAACTGTGACTTAAAAGGTTTAGTATCTTGAATAAAACTACTTTAAATAAATACTTTAAATGTAATTTTTTATATTGAGACAGATATTTTGACCATCTTGATACCTGTAATAATTACATAATCCACAGTACATTTTCTCCTACCCCATGGTTGAACCTAAGAATGAAATTAAATCAGCATTTCTAGTTATGTCTAGAAAATGGGTTGGATAGCTCCCTACCCCTGCTCACCTGTCCCTGGCCCCTCTTCTCTTATCAATGCAGGTATATATCTATTTGCTATGACCACTCTGCTCTACTAAACTGTACACCTCAGTTGTGCCTCAAATAATTGCTATCTCATTTTCAAGATATTTAGAATAAAGACTGCAACAAAGAAAACCTAGTATTTGACAAATAAATAAATGAGGAAATGCAAATCTATGCTTTTTAAAATATCTTTGTGTGTGGTGCATATGTGAGTATGCACGGGCACACAAGTCCTTAAGTCGACACTGGATTTCCCTGTTGCTCCCCACCTTAGGTTTTGAGACAATGTCTCTGGATGAATCATGAGGTTGCCTAGATGGGATAACCAGTTAAAAGCCTGGGACCTGCCTGTCTTTGCCTTCCACAGCACTGGGGCTTCAGAAGTAAACCACAGTTCTCAGCTTTTACTAGGGCCTGGACCCAGGTCTCTATGCGCTCTACTGACTACACCTCCTCCTGCAAACATACCCTTTATGTTTCTCGTAGCAACAGATTATATTTTGAAACAACAAAATCAGATTTTCCCCCTCATGATTTTCAAGCTTTTTGATTGTAGCCCACAGAAATAATGTGTACGTTGCCATGCATGAGGCCCTACAAAGATGATATTCATCAAGCAAGAGTGTCTTCAATGTACTTGACAGTGAACCTTCTTAGCTAATGTGTTTCATTTTACTCAGTTAAATAGTGCCGGTATGGAGTGAGTGTCATCATCATCCACTTAGTGTCAGCTGGTAGAGTAATAGAACAGCATGCCCGTTCTATATCCTAGACTTTCAGGACTGGAAGATCTCAAGGAGCTGGGGACTTCTGATTCATAGATGTCACTGGTGAACAGTTGAGGAAATATGCCTGTTTCGATTTAGATTCAGCTACAAATTGCAATCACAGTCTAACATCATTTCATCTAATCCTTGACACAGTCACATAAACTAAGAACTGCTACTTGCATGATGTGTGTAATAAAAAAAAAGAGGGTTTGGGGTCTGGTACTTTCTTGCTTCCCTTGGTCCTGCTGGTTTTTGACCTTTACATAAATACCTCCCCTTCATTTCATGTATTGTATGTACATATTTGAAACAGAAAGCAAGTGATATTCTCAGGTTTTTGTTTTGTTTTATGTTAGGTAAGGTCTCCATTTAGCCCAGGCTGGTCTTGAAATGGAGTTTACTGTACAGTTTAGGATGGAACTCCTGATCCTTTTGCCCATGCACTGAGATCACAGGCATGCATTCATTCATTCATTTCCTGTTGTTTGAGACAAAGTCCCACCATGTAGCCCTAGTTGACCAGTTGCAGACCACCTTCTGCCTCAGGGTCTGCAAACACCTGCTTCTTGCCCTGAATCTTACTATTTAACTTAACAGGATGGTGTTGGATACTGCACTTACCGTAGGACAGATGACGAATGCGTTCACGTGCCTAGCAAAGTTGTCTGGCCTTGTTTATTATTCGAAATCCCCTGTGAATCAACTCAGGTCTTACTGACGGGGGGGGGGGGGGGGGGGGGGACCTCAGGCTTCTTTGTGATGGCATTTTTCATTGGGAAGTCTACACACAGTAGACTGATTTGAGTTCTAGTACAATAAACCCTTCCATTCCAGCCTTAGACCACAGACTTCACCATCACTAAGGCCCAGCACCTTAGTTGTCTGGCAGGAGATCTTAGCACTCACCTCTAGAGAAGTTCTATCTACCCCAAACTACTCCTGACCTCCAAAAACAAAAACAAACAAACAAACAAACAAAAAAAACCCGGGAGATGGGAAGGGTCTGGCCGACCTTCAAACTGGGCATGCTCAGTGGCAGAACTGCTCAGTACTTCCAGCCAAGACTGGTATCCCTGCTCCCAGCTCCACTGCAGAGCAATTCCACAGCATCCGCCCTTGGAGAGTCAGAAGCAGCGCCTCCGCCCCCTGCAGCCTGTGCTGCTGCGACCGGCCACCGGAGGGGGGCGAACCCACGTCAACCTGTTGTTTGTCCGGTCCCCATTGATCTAGCCAGAGCCACAAGGAAGTGCGGCACTCACACGCTCTTGGAAAGTTCAGCATGCAGGAAGTTTGGAAAGAGCGGGGCAAGTAGCTGGAGGACACGGCAGCGCAGGGCAGAGCAGGCAGCGAAGGCGCAGAGCGGCGCAGCAGAGGTCCACCGGCCCAACCCGGTGGGCTTTATTTATTTATATATTCATTTCTGGAGCGACGCTGTCCCTAGGTCACTGATCCCAAATGCACCGACTCATTTTCATCTACATTCTTGTTTGCGCGAACTTTTGCAGCTATCGGGACACTTTTGCGACTCCGCAGAGTGCATCCATCAAAACTTTACGCAATGCCAACCGGAGAAGAGAAGGTAAGAGACTCACTTTGCCTTCTTTATTGACAAGGTCACATTTGCTATTGTCCGGGTTCTTTGGTCCATTCTCCCCACCCCCAACCCCTCCGGTTTTGAAAATTTCAAATGAACTCAGACGGAAGGCATTGTTTGGGGGAGGGTGACTGCTGCTTCGCCCCCAGCTAAGGCAGCCCCTCCTTCCAGAACTGTACTAAAGAGTGTGAAGTGTGTTTGGGGCAATATGATGGGTCAAGTGGGCTTCACCCCTGCACCTTGGAAGTCACATGGGTAGGTGTGTGTCCTAGAATAGTTGATACCAGGATGTGGGTGCCTCCTTCAGTGTTGAAAAGCTGCATGCGGTGCCCACTTTTGGCCAGGCTAATCTGACTGTAGTAAAGACTGCATTGGTGGAGTCCAGTGGCCTTTACCCGATGACATAATTCCTATTTATTTATTTTAGGGATGAGAGTAGAGATGACACGTTTCAGCTTTGTGCTTATTTCTGCAGCAAACCGGCAATTTATTTGTCTTTTATTTTTAAGAGAAGTCAGTGTTGCCCCTTCTGTCCCTCAAGTGACTTTCCCTTGGCGTTCAGAGAAACTGGGAAACTGGAATCTGGGAGGCATGGCTGCTGGAATTTCCTTGTACCACAGGGGACCTGGCTTCTATTGTTGGTTTCTGTCGTGCTGAGGCTTTGCAAGCTCCTGAAATGGCTGTCCTAAGAAAGGTTCTGAGCAGACATTCTTGTTTTTCTGCCTCTGGAAGACACATGGATCACTAGGTCTCTGAGACTCCAAGTTGAGCTGTTGAAGCTGTGACTTACTTAGGTCCTCAGATGAAGCTTTTGGTCCCACTGGCATGTGGATGGAATGGCCCAAGGCTTTATTGCTCTTGTTTTCCTACATGAATCTCATTTTCTTTTACTTGCTTGAAGTTCCCACAACCACCTCTTTCTTCCATATCACCACCATTCAAACACCAAAAACATCACCAAGATGTTCTTAGTGGCTACAGTGTTTGAGCTGGCAACATGACCATCTTGGTAAATTCATAATAGACACCTTCATCACTTATGAATGTCTTACTTGATATGTTCTAAATTCAAATTTCCTTGAAAGACTCTGCGAGTTTGAGGGGAAAATATATAATACATTTCTATAGTTTTTGATGACAGGTAGACTTAGTGGCATCGTCTTTAAGTTATCTGAAGTGTTAAGGTATATGGTCCTAGAACTCAAATTTCCCTACTAGACAGCAGTGTTTTGTGTAAACTATTTTAATAATTTATTTTGATGACCTTCAACTTACATTTTGCTTTCAACTGTAAAGCAAAGAAGCCTGAGTCTCAGTGCAGTTCAAGAGTTCATACTGCTAGGTGGTATCACCAGGATGGATAGATCTTCTTTGAGTTTTCAATTTTGCTAATACTTCTTTATTCACCTTATGGTCTTCTTAGAGTTAAGCATTATGTGGATGCATGACTTCATAGTCACAATTTTGTAATCCTCCAAAGTATCAGTTTCAAGAAGTCAGGGACAGAAAATGAAAAGCATGCAACCACTGCTTATTAACCCAAGATTCTGACCCGAATCTATTCAGACAGCTCAGGGGATTTTTTTTACTCACTTCTTATGTTGAAGAACACACTCTCGTGTTAATTTTCTTTATTAGAACTCTATATACATGAGAACTCTTGTCTACATGGGACCTTCTCAAAATGCTAATGATTTCTCTAGATTCCTTTATAGTTTAGCTAAAGCTATTTCACAGTTACTCCAACAGCCCCCCCCCACACACAAACACACGCAAGATTGCTTAGTATTTTTCTCTTTAACAACCTTACTTTTAAAATGGACTGGAAAGTGAGAAAAGTCCAGACACACTTAATGAAGAAAATACTAACATTCTTAATATACTGCATAATGGGTTGTTAGTTTCTGGGAAACAATAGCTCAGAGAGATGAGATGGAATAGTAAGTGTTGAAAGTTGAAAACTTAGGTATTACAGTAGTGTGTGTTCATCCAAAGGCCCATTATCTATGAACAGATGATTTAGCATATCTGCAATATTAAAATACTAAAGGACAGGAGGGTGATCAGAAGGAAAAAATCTAAAGATGTTCTTTGAAGGGATCTTGGTAATAATGGAAAACAAATGGTTGTGTGGCATCCAGAACGTTTGGTGGAGACAACCTTTGTACATTTTTTTTCAAGCCCTGATTGGCTTCCGTCTGTTGGGGTCAAGAAAGGAACCACTAGAAAAGAGGCAGGTGTCACATAGAAATGGCTTCCAGTGGTGTGTTGGAGTCTTCACAGGCTGACTCAAAGGGTCTTTGGAGAAGTCTAAATATCACTGAAATTCCTAAGACAGATCGGGGAAAAATCCTTGCTCAGGGTCTGCACATCTTGAGCTTGCATTTCTGTGTCTTCCCCTATGACTTGTTAAGGAGGATGGTATCTTGGTCCTTTGACTCTCAGATGAAGAGAGCACAGACGTCTGATGAGACATACATCAGAAATATGCTTAGGAGAAAGATAGAAAATAAAAACAAATGAACACTAATATGCAGTTGAACACTAATATGCAGTCAATAGAAGATGTGGTGTCAATAGCCACTGAAAATCCTGAATGGAGTGGGTAGGTGTGTGGAGCCATTATCTGGAGGTAAAACTACATTCACACTTGAATACCTTGTTTTTGCTCTTTGAAATTATTGGTTGCTTCCCAATTTTGGGGTTTAGAAAGGAACTGCATGGGATGAAGGCAGACATCCCATGAAATGCGTGTGAGATGGGTATTTTGATGTGTTTCCAGTCTAACACAAAAAGCTTGGGCTTAATCAACTGTGTCTCATAGCATATACTGAGGAAGTTATTGAAATGCTGTAGAGATATTAGTGTTGAAGATGATGGGCTCCTTTTATAAGGCGATTGATCTTCTAGAATGTTCTATTGTACAACAAGACTTCCAGATCATTTTGTTCAGAGTAGCTAAAGGTGGCCATTGGAGGAAGGTGGCAGATTTGATCCAAATGAGATCTTATACCTAACGAAGAATGCATTACAATTATTTTAAATATTTAATTCAGTGTTTATACTTCCTTATATCATACTATTAATCACTCTTGGTCAAACTGATTTACTCTAATGCTATTTTTAAACATAGAAAAGTTTCTAATTTACGAGTCATACTTTATTTTAGTGTCCATCGGTTGATGCCTTTGTGATAATGACTGTTCACACCACATGATGCTCCGACTGATACCATGAAAAAAAAATAGTGACAGTTAAATGACATTATTAATTATACTAACACCTACTTAGACATTACTTCCTGCCTAGAGACTTAAGAGTACAAATCCTTTTCCAAGTTTTGACCTTTTGTTATTTTCTGAAAGTACAAATGTTGCTGATAAGCAATAATTCTAGATTGTCCCGATTGGCTAATGTGCCAGTAATAGAGCTATCGCCAACTTTATTTATCACTTGCTAGGCTGAACCCTATAGGATCTGGACTGTGCTATTGTGGATTCTATAGCAGCAAGCGTGAGCCTTAAGCAATGTGACTTTCTAGAGGCACACTGATCTTGGTTAGAGATCTGAGATGAAAAGGGATGTCAACAAAACAAAAAAAATATAAACTGTCTCATGTGGAAGTATCTGAAAGCTAAGGGCCACTAGAGTGTCTAAATTTTGCATTCATTTGTTTACATATTTCCTGTTCAGTTCTAAGATTAATGAAGATTCAAATCTCATAAAGCATATCTGTGCTTACCTGCCTTAAATGCAGCTTATCTTTGCCTTTAACAACATGGGTGACGTGACTAATTACTATTCTTTAAAAGGAGGATATGGAGCTGAGGAGATTTAGTGGAGTACTCAGAACCCTCTTTGATATGCAGGTCTGCTCTCCTAGCACCTCTACAGGGAGATAGCAACAATATGAGAATAATTTCCAGACATTTGTGGGGAGCAACCCTGCTACGTGCAGAAGGGGCTGGGCTTTGTCTTTATATAAAAGTGGAAGGCAAGGGCCAAGGTTGTGTGATGGAAGAATCAAATATCAAGGTTGTTCTATGACCTCCACATGAGTGCCGAGGCATATATGCCAAAAATTCATATGAATGAACACAAACAACAATTACAACACCACACATACATGCATACACAGACACACACACTAAGGTGTATGAACAGAAGTTCCTGGGGAAAAAAAAGTCCCACCTCCAACTGAACTTTCCCCAAGGCTGGTTAACTGATTAGAACTCTGATGGTTGTGAAGTCAGAATGTTGCATGTCCAGAGCCATCATTAGCCTTGTTCATAGTCATTTACTGCTTTGCTTTGGACTTGGCCTAAGTCTTTGTAAGCATTCGGCAAATCATTTAGAATTTACAGAGGCCTCCACCACAAATCAAAAGGCTGAGTGCCATCCAGTTTGCATCAATTGCATTGGAGTACTGTGAAATAGGCACCTCTTCCACAGCCTTGATCCCCCACTTGCCTTACACCAATGTGTTTTAAAATGTCCTCATTCCTGATCTTCTTTATTCTGTTATTTTGAAAACCCATGAAACTGCTTCCATGCTGGAGTGAAGAATTTGGGATGACATAAATACTGTTTCTTGGCCATAGTTATTTGGCTTCAGAATATATTCTTTCCTAGATCCTTCATGCAAGAGTTGTATTTTTGGGGGGTGGACTGGTGCCTGGCTGCTTTGCATTGTAGGGTCGTGATATGTTTACAGGCTATGCATTGTAGGGGTCGCCCCGAGGTTCTTGCATGCTATGACTTGTAGGATATCTTGGGATAGGATATCCCAAGGATAGACTTGTAGGATGTCTGGTTGTTGTGCATTGTAAAGTGTCCTGGGGTGCCTACCTGCCATGCATTGTAGGGTGTCCTGGGGTGCCTACATGACATGCATTATAGGATGTCCTGGGCTGCCTGCCTGCTGTATAGCAGAGATTGCCTTGAGCTAGGTTGTGTGCTGAATTGACTGAAAGTGATTTTTATCTGAAGGAGTTTTTTCCTTTCAGTGACTAAAAATAAAACTAGATTGCTTCAGAATAGTTAGGCCAAACATGGAGCAGAATCCTCTGAGTCACTGCTCTCTTCCAGCCAGAAGCCTCAGCCTGTTGTCAGATAGGACTCTGAAAACTGTGGTCACTGAACCCTGTCATTGTCATTCTGAAAGTCTGGAAGGATGTCAGAGCTTTCTGTATTTCTTCTTGAGAGGTGAGTCATATGCAAATGCTATTTCTTCTGAGATTTGAATTTTTCTTATTGAAACGGTCTGATTAGTACAGCAGAACAGTGTATGAATACCTTTTGAAACCCTTCTCTTTGTTAAAAGGGGAACACTTGTGAACGAGGTGTAGGATGTTTGTAACTCTTGGACACCTTAATATTCATCTCTTACAAGTATCTAGAAAGTTTTAGGGAGAAATGAGTTGTTGTAAGTTGGGACTCACTCAGTAACCTATTGATAAGCAATTCTTTACTTGAGCTCAACTGTCTTCTGAGGGAGAATGTGAGACACCAACAGTTCTTATTGCAAATCCTTCACAGAGTTCCGCCGTCACAGTCTTTATTTAATGACTGCTTTGCTTTCTTGATATCTGTCATATCCTGTCCTGACGTTCAGTTCTCTAACAGGGTGTACTCTCTCCTTGAGCTTTTGATCCAATGGAGGATAGAAATGAATAGTTCCAGGCAACTTTCTGGTTCATATGGCAAAGTCAAGATTCTAGACTTGCCTTAAGGGTCATGGGGCATATAGTAAGGCTGCTGGACACCCTCTGGGTGTTGTCAGCAAATGAGCCAATATATATCCGTGTTATTCTGTTTTATATGATGTTCGAATAAAAGATTTTTAGTTGAGAGAAGTATATCTTACAGTTAAAGTGAAAAGTTAAAGCCTGAGAGGGGGAGGGCACAGATTGGTGTGCCAGGTGCTCTCATGGGAACTGTGTGATAAGTACTAGAACATCACAAAGACTGAGAAAGGCTTTATGTCAAGGAGAAGATGGATAGGAGCTTATAATGTGGCCAGTGTGAGGGAAGAGAGCAGAGTTCATCAGTGGAAAGGAAGCTCTTCTCAAGGTTTATAATTATAAAAGCAATACTAATAAAATACAATAAAGGCTGGAAGATGTCTCAGTGGATAAAGGTGCCAGCTGCACAAGCTTGGATTCTGATCTTGACCCCTGGAACCTATGTAGAGAAAGAAGGACTGGATAGACTTTCTGACCTGACATCCATAGAACGGCATGGGTGCCCCATCATGCATACTTACTTATATTTACAAAGAAACAAAAAAATTAACAGTAAAATAAAAGCAAAAATGCAGGAATGCACACGTCTACTAGTGGAGGAGCTGGGAAGAAATATGAGAGAGTTTGCCTGTAATTCTGAGGGTGAAGAAAAATCACCAGAAGACTGAACTGCGAAGGGGAATGTAGCTCAGTTGGCAGAGGGAGTGATTACCCAGATGGCATGACACTCCACCACCATATCCAACTGAATATAGTCGGCTATGCCTGTAATCCCGGCACTTAACAGGTAGAATCTGAAGGATCAGAAATTCAAGGTCGTTCCTAGATACATAGGGAGTTCAAAGCTAGTTTCATTAGACACTGCAACTCCTCCAAAAATATAAATAAAGGAAGGTAGCAAAGAATGGAGAGAGAGGAAGAAGATTTTAATTGAGAGAGAATCATGGCTTCTCAGTTTTGAATGCAGAAAGAGTGGGTCCTAAGGAGTGAGACAGGACAAGGGTTTGGTGGCACCAAATTCCTCGTAAATCCATTGCCTGTATAGCATCTACACAGACTGTTAGTTAATTTTCAAGATGATAGAAGACATGAGCAACTCCTACTAGTTGAAAATCTCCAGATACTAGTGCCCAAGGCTACCTGCTATTCTTTTGTTTCCCTAACACCAGAAGCTTTTCTGTCACTCAACATGGAAATATTGTATGCTTAATAGTGTCTTCCATTTCTGCAATGGAATGTGGAGGGTCAGAAAAACTTGGACAGAGTTTTAGAGCACTAAGTTATTGCAGATATCTGCTTTTCAGAATTTAATGCAATTTAAAAGCAAACACCATGGCCAGGCCATGGTGGTGCACATCTTTACACAGAGGTAGAGGCTGGCAGATCTCTGTGAGTTTGAGGCCAGTCTGGTCTACAGAGCTAGTTCCAAATACTGTCTGAAAAACAAGCAAGCAAGCAAACAACAAACAAAGAACAAAAGTACAAATCCTTTACAGTAACTTTTGTGGGTAGTACAGTTTTAGCAGAAGCACAAAGGGATCATATATAATAAAAAAAAAAAGAGCATTCGAGACAGATGTAGTAGGAAGAAATGTTCTCTCTCCCTAGACAGTATTTCAGGACCAAGTAAATGTAAGTCATAAATAAAGGCACAGCTCACAATTCACATACAGGGAGCAGGATGTCCTCGTGTGGATTTTCTCTAGAACAAGAGTGAAGCATGCTTTCTTTTGTTTCTCTGTAAGCATTGATGATACACACTATAATATATTTCATTCCCAGCTTCATCCTGGTCTATTGACATCTATATACTATCTTTAATGTGTTCTCTCTTGCGATTTGTGGGATCTATGGTTTGTTGATTTTCATATTGGCAACCGAGAAGTTGATGAAGGCCCCATAGCTGAGCCTATGAGCTGTCTTTCATCACAGAGAGTGGCATTCTCTCAGATTTTATGGTTTTACCTCAGTACTTACTGTCTTGTAGAGTGGGTGCCTGAAGATAGTTTTGAACTCGTGTAGTGCTGTGTCAAATAGGATTTGAATTTTTTATGTTTTATTATAATTTTAATGTAAGTATAATAAAAATTATAGTTAATATAATCTAAAATTTTTATTACCCCCCCCCCAAGACTGGGTTTCTTTGTCCTGAAACTTTCTTTGTAGACCAGGCTGGCCTTGAACTCAGAGATCTACCTTCCTTTGCCTCCTGAGTGTTAGGATTAAAGGTGTATACCACCAATGAGCTGTAGTATGGCTAAGCATGGAGACAGTCGCTGGGTGTGACTGAACAGAGTTGGACAACTCTTCACCTCATGTAAGAAAAGGCTCACAGTTCAGTATTTCATGGGAAAATTTAATAAGCAACGTAGCCATTTTCCCATTTTAGGAAATGTTAATGAAGCACCCTTAGTGGTGGGAAAAGCAACCAAATGAACCAATAAATAGGCAACAAGTTTACTCAAAAGCTTAAATGACTCTCACTGTGTACATAAACAAGTCATTAAGGTTTGGATAGATAATAAAGGGCCACCACTTGACTTTAATTACCACGCAGTTCTACCCTGGTTGCCTAGGTGATTTCCATCGGTTTATTTTCTAAATTTCTAATGATACCCCACTATATTTGTCTGAGTGGCAATGTGATCATTATTTTATTAACCAGATCATAAAATACATAAAATGAGTGACAGCTCATTAAAGCACAAAGTATAATGATGTAAAAGTATGTGCGCGTGTTACAGTTATACACACTTTCAAGCACATATAAAATGACAGCTACATTAAGTGATAAGAACAAGAAAGAGAAGGTCTAGAAGAGATATTTGTGCATGTTAAAATTATTGGCATCTGGCAAGATCTCTCAGTGAGTAGAAAAGATGCCTGGCAGCAAGCCCACGATCTGAGGTCAATCCCCCCGGATCCACATAGTGGAAGTAGAGAAAGGACTCATCCCATTGGTCTTCTGACCTCCATATGTGTACTGTGGCACAACTGTAGGTACACACACACTCATATACACACATACATACATACACACATTAACATATACAGGTGTGTATGCACACTTGCTTATGCATGCATCAAGTAAAAATAAAATTTAAAATGTAATTGTAACAGAACTGGCATTTAGTGGTGCAAGACAGAAGAATGCCGAATATTCCAGTTGGGTTTTGGAGCTTAGGCTCTTACCTGACATTGAATTCAACCTTTGCCAACTAGTTTTAACGAACTTCAAATCATTTAAGGGGAAAAAAAGGTGAAATGTGGAAAAATCCTTTTAAAATATTTTATTTAATCCAATATGCAAGCAAAAATTATTTTAACATGAAGTAACTTTTTTTTTTAATCATTAGGATTTCCTCTAGAATGATTTTGGTGATACTAAGTCTTCAGTCTACTGTGTAGTTTATACTTAATGCAATTTTAGACTCGGCACTGCTCTAACATCCAGTGCAGCTTGTTCTGGGTCATTACCAAGGTCAGCAAGGCTCTTAAGGTCATTTACTCAAACAAACATAGATTAGCCTAGCTTTATTTGCTACATAAAAATAAAGCATGAAGCTGTGAATCTTTCTGTGGTGCATTGGATTAAAACCACCTGCAGAGAGTTATATTTTCAAGGGCAGAGATCTAAGTGCATCATTAAATAAACATAAAATATTAAATATGCATTTATGGAGATTAATGGCAAAATCATTGAGATTGACAGTTCAGCAAGCATATGTTTTCTATGAGTTATATTTTGTTTCAATCAGTCAATCTTTAGCCTTATAAGTAATAAGCAACAGTCTTAAAGTCATGGTTATCCGGATGATGAAGTGGCATTCCAGATGCAAAAGTTAAGACATTTGAGATGGTTCTTATGAAGGCACCAGTAATGGCATTCATTTTCATTCCCAACATAATTTAATGTAGACAATGAGAATGCCTTCTCATTTGACTATTTTTAATAATTACTCTTTTTTGCTAACCAGTAACAGATGTTTGAAAAAAAAATCCTGCTGTCTGTCTCGGGGATTTAACCATTATTTATTTACAGAGTTTTTTGTTTGTTTATTTATTTTTTTTATTTTTTAACGAAGTAGCATGTATCTTTTCTGAGTTAGAGGCTTTAGCAACATGCAATTGTAGCCGCTCATTTTTAGAAAAAAAGAATGCTATAAAACTGTTCAGATTTTAAACTAGTCAAATCCCTACTTACTATATGGCCCAAATTTTAAAGACAAAGATGCTCCAGAAAATAAGTCCTGTGTCTTTTCTAATTATTCTACAAGTGCCACCTTATGGCTGTGTTTATTATAATTACACTTTCAATTTGTGCAAGCAGAAATAGTCTACCACATAAAATTGCTTTAAGTGTTGTCTGATCTCTTGTTTCTCTTTAACTGAGTTCCACAGTATCTTTTTGAATTAGTTTTCCAAGAGAAGCTCATGTGTATAACGATGTCCTAAGAAATTCACTTGGCTGTAGGATTCATTTAGTCTCTTTGTGAAGAACTCAAACAAATCGCGCAGTTTGTAGCCTCATTGAATGAGGGAACACAGCATAAAACTGCAAGGTGAGGTGGGAATGTCCTTTTCTAAGCAAGAAATGCCTTCAGGAGCTCACCTTCTCTCCCACAGCCCCATGTGTGTCAGGACACAGCAGGTTCCTGAGCTGCTGAGTACACTTCATTCCAAAGGCGCTTCTGTTTCTCAGCAAAGAAGTGAGTTTACAAACAGCCAGTTTTCAAATTTGCCTTGGTTTGGAGTATGTGCCATTCTCACTTCTTACCTGAAATCATTTCATTAATTTGTTTATGTTCTGCCATCCATTAAGAACAGAAGTTCCATAATAACAAAGACATTGATTGTATCTTTTGTTTCCTGGCTGCTGGAATAGAGTGTGGGAAAAGGAGGCACTTAGTGAACATTTGCTGATTGACATTTGTTCATCTTGTCATTTGAGGTTTGGCTTGAAGTACTATGGAGTGATAATTAAATGTGCTCGCACAGGTGAGCAAAGGTTTTGTTTCCCTAAAATTGAGATTTAAGCACGTTATTTTCTAACCTAAATTGGTCTCAGTTTCCGATGCCCTTAGCCATCACCAGACTTTCGTGTGCTTTCCTGGTTCACACCTCTGTACTCTCAAAGACATGCTGCCTTTGTTTCCAAATGTATGTTACACAGCTGTAGAACTTAGCTAAATATTTTGGGACACAGCAAAATATAAAGGTGATAGTTTTATCTGTATAAATACTTAATTCACTGTTTTATCTGATCTGGAGTAATGAATTGCTTAAGTAAAATTTACTGAGTCAGTGGACCTGTCTATTTTGAGTGCCATAACAAAACCCTACAGACTGATAGATTTCAACAGCAACCATTCATCCCCTGAGGGTGCCAAGGCCAAGGGAGGAGTCGGAAAATCTGGGTTTCTGGTGAGACACACCTTCTGGCTAGCACAGGGTTATCTGCTTACTGTGTCCTTCACATAGCCTTTGTTTTTCACCTCTACAGAGAAAGGGGCCTTCTGATGTTCCTTTTTTTGTGAGGACACTCGCCCTACCTTCTGGATGAGAACCTTGCCCTAATGAACTCACTTAACCATAGTCACCTCTCCAGAGGTTCTGAGTTCAAGACTTCAGCAAAAGAGCTGTGGGGTGTGTGACTCAGTTTATAATAGTTAGGTTTGAGCAGAAAACACAATGTGAAGATTTATAGAAAAAGAAAAGAAAGGAAACAAAATAAATGATAAGATTGTAGGACACCATTTCAGACCTTGCTTCATCACTGTCTTCATGTTTGTTTGTTTGTTTTTTTTCATCTTTCAAGAGAGGGAGATTTAGAATGCATGGATAAGTTATGGTTCTGCCTTGTTTAATAATTATTGCAAAGCATTTATCACCATGAGATGTAATCAAAAAACTTTGTGCCTCGCCAGACATCGGTAATAGGAATGCACACGTATATTTTAAGCTGAAATAAAATGGCAAAAATCCCATTTCGACTTGTATTTTTAATAGACCAGCCTAGTACTCTTTCAGTGGTGTTAAATAAGAGGGTTCAGGATTGCATGTGTGGGAGGAAAATGATGTATGTATTCAAGAGATGCATGTATCGTATGGTGTGGCGCCCAATTAATGAAATTCATTAACTTGAAAAGAAAATCTAACCTATGAAGACTGAACAGAATACTGATAACAGGGTAAGAAAAGCCCGTCTCTGCCTCTCACTGTCAATACATTCTTGCAAAGCTGCCCCTCTCCCACGTCAGGATGTATAGATGAAATGGCATCAGGCTCAAACTTCAGTCTTGGGAAATGATTAATGTCAGTAAAACATCTAATACAATGAGAGGGAAACAACATACAATTATGGGAAGGTATTTAGATGCCTGTGAGGAGTTGCTTAATGAAGAAGGGGTTTTCCTATTTCCATGTTCTCTAATAAAATTTAAATGGTGAAAATTGTGGTCAGATCTTTGGATAAGTGGCAGTGGTGGTTGTGATTGCATTGTGTTTTTTTGTTTGTTTGTTTGACTGAAAGCCTAAAACATTCCTATAGAGTCGGATGTAGTCAGCTCATATTGGCAAACTGAGGAAGCTGGAGTGAGGACAGCCCAGGACAACAGTAATAGTAGGAGCCACGACAGCAGGGGAGAAGGACAAACTTAGTAAGACTGGGTCTGCATATTTGCTAGATCTCAGTCCTGTCTGTACCCCAGACCTCTCTACCTCAGACTTCTCTATATCCTAGATCTCTCTTTACCACACACTTCTCTCTACCAAACACCTCTCTATACCCCAGACCTCTATATTCCTCAGACCTCTCTATACCACAGGCCTCTCTAAACCTTAAGTGTTCTTTGCATGATGTGGCTGAGAACACACTCCCTGCTCAGTTAAACCTTACTGATAACACCTTCACAGACATGCCAGAAAGTTTGTCACCTTGACAGACAAGTGTAACTATCATAATCCCTAATTCATTTTATTCAGAAATAACCCTGGAAATCATCTATCTGCAGACATATTTTGATCTCAGGGTTTTGTAATATGGTCCAGTTCCCATGAAACTTCGTGTGTGTGGTCCTTCTTTCTATGCGTTGCTTGTATTGGTTAATGAATAAAGAAACTGCCTTGGCCTAATAGGGCAGCACTTAGGTAGGCAGAGAAGACAGTACTGAAATTCAGGGAGGAGGAAAGCAGAGTTAAGAGAGCTGCCATGGAGCCGCCAGAGTCAGACATGCTGAAACTTTCCCAGTCAGCCACTGCCACGTGGCAATATACAGATTAATAGGAATGGGTTAAATCAAAATGTGAGAGTTAGCCAATATAAGGCTAGAGCAAATGGGTCAAACAGTGATTTAATGAATACAATTTCTGTGTGGTTATTTCAGGTGTATGCTACTCAGGAGGCCAGGACAAATAAGCAGGCCCTCTCCTTACAACATGTGTGTGTGTGTACAAGCATGCGCACACGTACACATGCTGCACGTACACGTGTGTCAGTATTTACTTCTCACTCCATTTCTTTGTTTGTTAATTTCACTTCCCTCCCTCGGGAATGTGTAGCGATAAGAAGAGCGAGAATTGTCCCTCCCTCTTCACTGCTTTGTCCTCAGGAGAGTACTGAGGACTTTATTTCCTTTATGATATCAGCCCAGTATTTAAGGATCTTCTTTTGTTACTGACATTTTAAACAGACAAATTTAAAAATTCATATACTCTTTCAGTACTGTTAAGGTCAATGCCACAATTATGATATTGTACTATTGCTTTGCAAGACATTACCACTGGGAACAACAGAACTTAGGCATATAAAAACTCTCTGAATTACTTTACATAACGACTTATAAATCTTAAATTTGAAATCTCAACTAAAAGCTGTCCATAATGCTATACTGTTTGGGTTCTGTGATATGGGATTTCCTTCTGTATGTTGTAAATATGTAATGAGTGTTTACCTTCCTCTCCTCACAAAAGCCAAAAGTCATTACCTCTGAGTGTAATGTCTAAGTTTAAATATATAGATATCTCATAACTCTCATCAGGTACCTCACACCTGTTGAATACGGAACTAAGCTCACCCTAGCCTTTACTAAGTAGATGAATCTTCTGTGTGGTTAATGGCATTCTTAATGAAATTCTTACCTCTGATGGTGATCAATTTACCAGGCCTGCAATGCCATGACCTATAGCAAGCAGCTGGGACATGGAGCAGACCACTCCTCCTGTTAAAAATTTTCAATTTTATCAAATCACCTTCTAGGTAAGTCCAAGATCTGACACTTTCAAACTCCCCTTATGATACGTGGACCAGACTTTGCACAGATGTATACTATGAGCTTTGGGTTTAGTTAGTGGTAAGGCATTTCTGGAAATCAGCATGCTCTGTCTCACTCTGGAGTTTCATGTATTGTTTTCCCTTTGGACTACTCCTTCCCTACGTCAAACACAGTCCATCATTCCCTATGCACTTCTTTTTCACATTTCTACATGTCCTTAAACAGAACTATATGTCCCAGTACTGGCCAGTAGCTGGACTTCCTTATTAATTATGAATGTTTGGTCTTAGCTTACTTTGTTCCTACCCAGCTCTTAGAACTTAAATTAAACCATTTGTATTAATCTACATTCTGTCACATGGTTCCTGTTCACTCCTCATTACTGTATGTCTGACTTTCTCTGTGTCTCACTAGCAACTTCTCTATGTCAGATTCTAACCCAGAGTTCTTATCTCTGCCCAAAAGTCCACCTTTCTGTAACGGTGTAAGCGAAAGCAGACAGATTGTCAAAATATAGACAGTTTTAATGGAGGAATAGACTTACAGAACCACCGTCCCGCAACCGCTGGGAGCAGGCTTGCCAAATTTATAGGCAAACTTTAGCCTGAGGCGAACACGCCCCCTAAGGGGTGGGACTTATCCCTATACCTTTCTTCTTCTATTTAGCTATTGGACATTCAGCACTTTATTAAACAAATCAGAATAAAATATCCCTCAACACTGGCTGGTCCAAGATTTGTACTGAGTGTATAGCACCTACTGTTGTGTGGTGTTTTACCTTCTTGCAAATTAACCACCATTTATTAAGGTGTTTTTTTTTTTTCTCCCTGGTACTGTGCTGTTTTATAGACACCAAGTCACCTAAATGTGATTGTCGACTTAATGACTAATTAAGCAGGCATAGTAGTTCGTTTATTTCCTTCACATGCACTGGTATTCTGCTGGGAGCACAGTGGATTCTCTGAACCCATCTTCCATACATTGGCAAAGACAGACACTTCTTAGGTTGGATTGAACCATTTACCTTGAACAGATACTCATGTTTGGGCTCAGATTTGTTCTAAAAATAAGGAAATACAAGTAGACCACTTTGGTTTAAAAGTTTACTGGAAAAGGAAAATAATTCTATGACTGGGCTGTATTTCAGACCATAGCTGGTCTTCAAATGCAAATCTTACCATGTGATAAGATGCTTTTATAAAGGAAAATAATGTGGAGTGTGGAGAATAGCATACATAATTACCCAATTTCTGTCCTGTGCTCTTGGGGTTAACTAGAAATAATGTGGCAGTCTTTAGCCTGAGAGGTCAGCCTCTGTGACTGGCTGTGGCTTAGTTATAATAACATACTATTCAGCTTGATTACAGTGTATTGTGCATAAAGCCACTATGTGCATGTCCTTCTGTATATGTGCTGCTCTTACTGGATAATGAATAAAATTGTTTTGGCAAATGGCTTGGCAAAGTACAGTCAAGCAGGAAATCTGAACAGAATTATATAGAGAGAGTAGGCGGAGTCAGGGAGATGCCATGTAGCCGTCAAAGGATGGTATGCCTGAACCTTTTGGACCTTGTGGCAATATATAGATTGATAGAATTGGGTTAATTTAAGATGTAAGAACTAGCTAGAATACACTAGAGTCATTGGCCAAGCAGTGTTAGAATTAATATAGTTTCTATGTGATTATTTTGACTCTGGGTGGCCGGGACATGAAGAAGCAGCCTCAGCCTACAAAGCTGTTTTTGTTAGTGATCCATAAAAACCCATTTTGACTCAACTCACAGTTCAATTGCACAGTCAGATTATTCTGATTCAGAAGGCTCTGCTATAGAAAGTCAGTGACGAGATAAGTCAGGAGGAATCCTGTTTTCTATTTGGGCAGTAAAGAGTGGCAGAAGCCAGTTGAGAAAAACAAAGAAAATGATATTTGTCAATCATGACATCTGGAAAGTTAAAATGTAGACTTCTGATTTACAGTTTTATGCCTGGACTTCAGACCCTCATGTAAGCTGTCCCACAGAGCACATGTTCTGTTCCTTGCCCTCATGCTAAGTGACTGAGTTCTGTTGCTTGAAAGTAAATAGTTCTTGATTACGATGTTGGTTTTAATCGAATACTGACTATGAACTTACCAAGCATATGGAGAAGAGGCTCTCAGAGCATAGCAAAGCCTGGTACACTGGAGTTTTCAAAGGATGGGTGACTGTGTGACTGTGTGAGTGGTTGAAGTAATTCAGCTTATGGACTTGACACCTTTAGATATTCAAAACCAGTGTGACTTCTAACCAGTGTTCCTGAGATGCTGAATTAGTTGAGCTCTTTGGGAAAGTTGTATATTATAGTTTGGGATTACAGTTTTTATTTGTGAGAGTGTTTCTTTTTTTTTTATACTTTAGAAATATATAATGACATTTTCATCGTAGAAAACACAAAATTTTTTTTTTTTACTGTGCAAGATTTCTTTTTTTTATTTTTTAAATATAATTTTTTTATTGAGAAAAAAAAGATTTCCGCCTCCTCCCCGCCTCCCATTTCCCTCCCCGTCTCCCTTTTCCCCCCTCCTCCCTCTCCTCTCCCCCCCCCCCCCGCTCCTCTCCCCTCCCCTTTCCATTTTGGGGGCAGTCAGGGTTCCCTGCCCTGTGGAAAGTCCAAAGTCCTCCCCGCTCCATCTTGGTCTAGGAAGGTGGACATCCAAACTGGCTAGGCTCCCACAAAGCCAGAACATGAAGTAGGATCAAAACCCAGTGGCATTGTCCTTGGCTTCTCAGCAGCCCTCATTGTCCGCCATATTCAGAGAGTCCGGTTTTATCCCATGGTTTTTCAGTCGTAGTCCAGCTGGCCTTGGTGAGCTCACAATAGATCAGCCCCACTGTCTCCGTGGGTGGGTGCACCCCTCGTGGTCCTGACTTCTTTGCTCATATTTTCCCTGTGAGTGTTTCTAATTAAACAAAACTTTTAGCAGGGCGATGGTGGCGCACGCCTTTAATCCCAGCACTCGGGAGGCAGAGGCAGGCGGATCTCTGTGAGTTCGAGACCAGCGTGGTCTACAGAGCTAGTTCCAGGACAGGCTCCAAAGCCACAGAGAAACCCTGTTTTGAAAAACAAACAAACAAACAAAAACAAAAAACAAAACTCTTTATTTAAGAGTGTTATTAGGGATTACCATGCTGATCTTTAGAGAAGCTTGCTATTTGGAAAGAAATAAAGCTACAGGGCCATGCTCATGCTTTGCATGATAATGCACATGCCTTGCTGTAGTCACCTTGTGTGTAGCACCAGAGGTGCTATTGCTTGTGCTGAGTATACGTGCGTCTGTGTTTGGATGTGTACAGCACAGAAATACACACACAGCTGAGCTGATATCTGCAAAAGGGTAAAGGAAACGAAACAGAACAATACAAAGTGGCTACACTTCCGCTTCTGATGTATTTCAGGAAGGATTAGTGTGGGTATCAGCTTCCTTAGATAGACAAGAATTAAGCCGAGAATGAACTACACAGATATCTGCTCTGACGTGGATTCATGCCAGTCGCTAAGATGTGACCACTAGGTATTTTCCATTTTGCCAGATCATGTCCCTAGAAAAGAAATTACATGGACCCTGGATGCAAGGCACTTCACAACTTAGAGCTCTCCCTCACGATGGCATGTTATATAGGCCTGAGTTGCTTGATCTTCTGGTTTAAAAACTGTGTACAGATTTGAACTCTTACCCCAGTATTTGTTCTAAGCATGCCTAACATGTAACACTTAGAAGTGTCACAATAAATTATAATGCTTATAACAGCTGTTTAACTTTAGGAGTGATATTTAGTGGTGAATCAAAACGTTACTGCACATAGTGAAACATGCCAATAGCATCCTGAATGGGAAATAGAGCACTGCTCACAAACATCATGTCACACCTGAGTGCATGGAGTGTCACTGATACCGTTAGGGTTCTCCTTGGATATCTTTGCTGTGTTCCACAACATAGAAGCTGGAAATGTAACGAGAGTTTTGAAACTTTGTTCACCTCTATGACTTTCAAGTCATACCCATAAAATGTTAGGTGCAGTAGGTCCCCAGTTTGTAAGAACTGCAGTGACATGTTAGCTTAGAAAATTATGCTGAAATTTTAGTGAAATTTTTATAATTCCTGTTTCATTACCCGTTTCTTATGATTTTCCAGACTAAAGGTATTAATCAAAACTGGATTATGAAATTGTTAGCTTCCACCTTATTAGATGCTGACAGTCACATAATCTTCCTTCTAATGATCATATATTTGAATGCTTACTATGGGGTCATGCATTATACTTGTCTCTTAATATATAGTTGTGACGAATGGAGACACAGTTCATACTTCTGTGGAGTCACCTTTTTGTATGAAGAGAACTAAAGAATGCTATTAAATGATAGGGATGATTTCTAGAAGTTAGAAGTGCTATGGAGAATTAAAACGTTAAATTGTGACCATGACCATGGTAGAGACAGTAATGACAAGTGAGAGAATATAGAAACCCTCAAAGTGATGTATGAAACTCCTTTCATCTAGGTGAAACTGAGAGGCTGAGTGAACACCAGAAAGGGCATGAAGGGAGCAAATACAAATACCTCAGGCCAGGATTAGCTCTCTGGAGCTAGGAGAGCACTGAATTGAGACATACTTTATGCAGACTGTGCAGTGCCTTATGGATTATATTTGTTTCATCTTCATAACAAACTCTAGCTAGTGGACAATAGTGGAAGAGAAAGTTGTCAATTCCAGGTTAGGTAAAGAGTCATTATATGCCCCTTCCATAGGTCTCTCATTCTAATGCAGCAGCCTGGAGAGTACCCAGGTATAAAAAGGTCGCCAAGCAGCTTTAAATTACACCAAAGCAAACAACACCCAGAGATAGGCAATTGCCAAGTCAGGGTTATTTTGTTATTTCAGTGTAGCCTATCTTATACTGACAAATACAGTCAGCACTAGGCAGTCAGATTGCTCATCTATTAGTTCTCAGAATATCATGGAGAGGGAGATTTAGAACTGGGGAGGAAGCATCTATCTGTGCTCTAAAAGAATTGTGGGAAATGAGTCACAGGTAAAAGGAGAAAGAAACCGATGTATGATATCATCAATACAGTTTAAAGAAGTGAAATGGGGTCAGAGAGCTGCTCAGACAGAAACGCACAGCTGTGCACAAGCTGTGTCAGGGGACTCACAGCCATCTGTAACTCACGTTTCAAGGGATCGAACACTCTTCTGGATGCCAGAAGCAGCAGCATACTCACATGCACATGACACATAGAGATACACACATGTATACAAATAAGAATAAAATCTGGGTGTGATAACACTTCTCTGTAACACTAGGTCAGATACCCCAGAAATGGGTGGGTCTCCAGAACTGGCTGTCCAGATAGACTAGCCAGCCGGTGAGCCGTGGGTGGAGGGGGAGACCTTATCTCAAAAGACAAGGGACTGGAAAGGGTTGGGTGGAGGGAAAACACTTGGCATTTAAGAGCATCTTCTCTTCTTCCAGAGAAATGAATTTTGATTTCCAGCACCTATGCTGGGTGGCTCACAACTGCCCGCAACTCCAGCTTCGGGATCCAGTGCTCTTTCCTGCCCTTTGTGGGCACACACGTACATGGCATTCTTTCTCTTTCTCTCTTATCTCATATAGATGACATTCTCTCTCTCTCGCTCTCGCTCTCGCTCTCGCTCTCGCTCTCGCTCTCGCTCTCTCTCACACACACAATTTTTAAAATATTAGTTTTTTAAAAGATGGGATAAAAATTATTGAGGAAGTTTTAGTTGACCTCTAACACATCCATACTTCTGTGTATACACACATACCCACACATACCAACATATACCAAATGAAAAATTTAAATAAGGAAATACATTTTCTTTATTAGCACATCATGCCTCTCTCCTTGTGAATATTTTATCAGCTTGTTTTACTCGTGTTATATAGTATAACAGCAGATGATAACTGAGACAACAAAACAGCGCAGAGCTAGGAAGATACCACTGTGGATATGGAACTTCAGAGAACGGCTTAAGAACTGAGCACCAAAGGGGCATCCTGAGGTAATGAGCAATGAGTATCTACCTGCAGCAAAGTGGGCTAGTACACTGTTAGCATCCTGTCAGGACTTAATGGCCTCCTGAAACATGGTAGCTATTCAAAAATATTTACTCCGGGAAGAAGATTCGTTCCCTCTAGGAGCTGGGCTTCCACCATGCAGACATGAGACAATGTCTGTGAAGGCAGTTGCTCTGTCAACTCCAGAATGTAACTGTTCTGATTGACTGCGCCAGTAAGAAGAAATGCTTTCTACTAAGCTTTTAGAGCAAGATGTTGCCCCAGTATTTCCCTTTAAATATCCTGGATACCATTAAACTGTAACACAGTGGGGTGCTTGGTGTTCTGCTCTCAGCTGAGATAACTTCTTGGCTGAAATTCTCATTTGTAGAAGCCTGAGAGAGTAGAGATACCACTGTGGATGTAAGTGTCAAGAAATATAGAAAAAGAGAATCCTGAGATACTCTTGTCTGAGAATCATTCGGCACACGCATGACAACACTATGCTATTTGGGCAGATTTTTTAGAAAAATCCATGGATTTCATTGCCTTTTATTAGAATGTGTTGATCAGTTAAGTGCAGTTTATGAAAGGAAAACACAGAGAATGCTGAGTGAAAAATGAACAACGGTCTGGCTTAAGAGTGAGTACCTTGCACTTCATACAGCTGGCTCAAAGCTAGCGCTACCTGGAGCAAACTGTACTGTGGACACTTTCTAATCTTTCGGCATTTTTCCATGCCACCTGATATTTATGTCTCTAGAACTTCTGAGCCTCACGAGGATAGCATGGCTTTTAGCTTGACGTCTCGGCACGGACATCTGTATATCCACTGTGGTACCTCTGACAGCTCTATCTCTGCTCTGCCAAGCTTCTGCAAATGAGAATTTTAGCCTAGGGGTTATCTCATCCCAGAGCAGATCACCAAGCTCTGTTAGCAATGTTAGGTTTTCACAGTTCACTGCTCTCTTGGATATTTAAAGGAAAACAACTAGACAATGTCTCTAGGGAGGTGAGATAGCATCCCTCCTTATTAAAGGAGCCATCCTTCAAGGCAGAATTGCTAGACCAGAACAGCCACTTGTTGGAAGCTGACAGCAATTTTCTCTTACAGTTGTCACATCTTCCTTGTGGTCATAGCCTGCTTACTCATAGTTTGTAGACCAAATTAATTACTCTCACCCCCGCCCCTTTCCATCCCTCCCTTTTTTCCTCCTTCCCTCCTGCTCCCTCTCCTTTCCATGCTGGGAAGCAAATTAAAAACCTTACACATGAAAACCTTACAAACACTACTAAACAGGCACTCTAACACTGATCTGTGTTTTGGCCCCAGCAAGTCACTTTGGAAGTAAATGAACAGGGAGAAGCTGAGCCCATGATGCGGTGGAGATCTTTCAGAGTAGAAGGAAACACTGGTCCCTCCATCACCATGTGACACCAAGACATTCTGCACTACTGCAGCCATTTCCGTGATCTTTTCTTTTCATTGGTCCTCCTTGTGTAACCTGTATGAAGTTACACCTTATTTTCTAGAGTGGTGTCACTATCCCAGTGAGTTTCTTCAAATGATCGCCTTACATTTAAATGTGCAGAGAAAACATGCTGCTGCTTATAGTCTGAGCAGATTTATCCACCACCCATCTTCAGCATCTGGATCCCCCCCCACACACACACACACTCACTAGTTACATTGTAGGTAGATAATTTTTCTTTCTTTCTTTTTTTCAAATAAAACCCTAAGAATAATGTTAGCTCCATGAAGACAAATAGTATAAACACTTGGGATATACAGCATTAACTTGATTTCAAAATTTTTCTAATAGTGACTCTACCAAAAGTCTATATGCAATGAATTTTAAGGAAGTACCACATGGTTTCATTTGAACCTCAGTCTGAACACATAATCACTGATTATGTTAAGAATAAACATGTTCTCTAACCACTGTGGAAATCTGCAAACTTCAGAGAAACCCTCACAAACTCTTTAAGGAATAATTCTTTGAGTGTAAAACGTTGTCCTAAAAACAAATGTCCAGTGCATGAGTGTCTTGTTGCTGTGTGAAGTTATGTGTTAAACGAGGTCTCTTTGTTTCCTATGTCTTTTGATCTAAAAACAGAACTGGAGGAGGTATATATTTAATCCTATTGTCGGGAAAGAGAGGTTCAGTAGCTTGTTCAAGGTAAAATGCCAGGAAGCTGGAAATGCAGCCTCTGAAGTCTCTGCCCTTTCCCTGTAAGGCTGTGACAAGGTCCTTAACTAAACCAGCCTTAAGGATAATAGCTTACCATATTCCCTTCCTTCTTTCCTCCCTCCCCTTCTTCCTCCCTTTCTCCCTCATTTCCTTTCTTCCTTCTTTCCTTCCCTCTTTCTTTTTTTTTTCTGAGTTAGAATCTCACACTTTAAATACATAAGCTTTATTATGTAGTCTAACCTGACCTTGAACTCACTGAAATCCTCTTGCCTTATACTCTCAAATACAGGGATTGCAAGTCAGCTGTCAGGGCCTGTTAGGTGTGGAGTCACATGCCTGGCTATGGTCCACTATTCCTTTTACCTTATGTAAGACAAAAATCTATGACAGACAAAACATTTGTTTCTGTGATGGAACTATTCTACTGGGAATAGCAAAAACAAAGCTATTCATTGTGGTGGAGGAACAAGAGGAGCAGCCCACTATCCCTTTGTCTGCCTTGTCTTTTCTTTTATTATTAGCTGAAGTTTTGTATATTCCTGAAGCTCACCATAAGTGTAAATGTAGAATGTTTTATAGGCAACAATAAGCTCACTGGTAAAGGGTGTTTTTTTTTTTTTTTTTTTTTTTTT
>NW_026068158.1:3896-27887 GCF_014885135.2 Alexandromys fortis | reverse complement strand
TTTTTTTTTTTTTTTTTTTTTTTTTGCCTAGTGATTTTAGCAATAAATTTGTCAAGTCTGAAAATTTGTATTCTTTCTTCTTTCAACCTTTAGAAATAATATGTAAATGATCATTTTATTGCTCTTAACTTAAAATATATGCCACCTTCCTGGCTTATCTGGACACTTTAAGATCACTCATATAATTGCTGTAGCTGCTTATATGAACACGCTCCTGGTAGCATTCAGCCTTAGCCAGGTCCCGCATCTGCAGAGCCCTCAGTTCTGAAAATTGTTTATCAAGTTATTACATCTGCCTATTAAAGCTTTGTTATACCATAAACTCATATAAATTTTTATAGTCACTTTAATAAGTAAAACCAACTTTATGACCTCTGAATGTGGGAAACATGAACCCAGCTGCTTTAATTCATGCAATCATTTTTGATGTTTACACTTAGCAAGGAAGAAGCTTTGAAGGATCTGAGGGTGCCCTACTTTCCTTACTTCACGTTGTAGATGCTGACACATGGCGGGGGTGTGTTCTCTTCTACCTCCCACTAGTTGATGCCTCGGTTACATGAAGGTCTTCTCATGCCTTACAAAAGAATCTACAGCTTGACTTTATACGTGTGCTACATAGTTTATATGCAAGCATAAAGAGACACACACAGGAAAAAAGAAAACTGAATAATATACAAGAAAAGGAGCACTGGAGAATTGGAATAAGATTTTTCTTGAAGTCATCTCAAATGTCTGATACTGGTGCCCAAATAATCATTTCCAAAACTAAATATAGTCAACACTATCCTGAGTGAGGTAACCCAGACCCAAAAAGATGAATATTGTATGTACTCACTCATAAGTGGATTCTAGCCATAAATAAAGGACATTGAGCCTATAACCCGTGATCCTAGACAAGCTAAATAAGAAGGTGATTTAGCTTATAGATGTCCTCCTGGGTATTGGAAGGAGACAAGATTTCCAGGCAAAAATTGGAAACTTGGGGGTGGGGGTGGGGTTGGGGTAAGAGGATATGGAAAGAAAAAAGTGAGAAGGGGGGATGGGATGGGTTCAAATGATATTAAACCAACAGACTACGAAAGGATTAACAACCTTTGGCAGGGTGGTATTTCCAGATTACTGTGAGGAAATTGAATTGCCTCAATGTGAGGGAAGTAACCAGGATTATGTCTGGGATGCAGCAGATCCTTTGGGGTGTTTCTGTCTGAAATTGTGCCTTATGATTAAAGTTAATGGGAGATGACAACAATCTAATTCAATAAGTATGACAAAGGTCACATATTCATCAGGAATGAAGGAATAGGTCACTTCTCTAGGAAAAGGCGCAAGACCATGTGAAGTGCTTGCAGAGGGTGAAAGAAATACAGAATGTGTAGTAGAGATGGCATTTCTAAATATTATCTAAGGCCATGTGACCATTGCAGAAAGGAGAACTTTAACTGACGTGAGTGCTTCTGTTGTATTTTGTTGATAATGCATTTGTACAGTTATTGATATCTTCTTTTAGCTTTTTAATCATATGTTTCAATATCAATTATGAGTATATCTGTGGTATTAGAAATAATTTTGAAATAATAGAAAAATGTGCTCCAAGGGACATTGCCATTCTTCTAAAAAGATAATGCATTTGCAATTGTATTTGGTATGTTTATGTTATGTTTAGGCATAATTACAACCTGGATATTAATTTTCATTTGGAAATTAATAAGTTGATATAATTGTATGCCAAGTTGACAAGTGATTGATTATGATAGCTGCTTTTGTTTGTTAACTTTGCTACATTTGGCATGAACTATAATTCCAAAAAGGAGAACAAAGTTGTGATCTAGACCTTAAGGCAAGAAAACATGCCTTTGACCCAGATACTGAGGATAGATGACCCCTGCCTTTAATCTAGACCTTAAGGCTAGAAGGCACATGTTTAGTCTGAGTTCATATTCTGCTCGAAGGAATGTGGGCTGTTATTTCTCTCTTTGCTTTCCCTCACCTTGTCAGCAAATGTACTCATTGTCATTGAAGTCTGCTTCTTTGGGATTCCAGCATATACACTAAACAACTGAAGACACTCAGTCTTATGGGACTGAGTAACTACTAGATCTGGCATTTTCCAGTCACTGACAGCAATTGTTGGGGTGCAGCTTTTAAGTTATTCCAGTAAATTGCCATATGCACACACACTTAGACAGACAGACAACAGACAGAAAGATATATAGATGGAGAGAGAGATTTAGTCCTCAAGTTCTGTTACTCTAGAGAACCCTGACTAATATACTGTGATTTTTAGTCAATTAAATTTTTAAACTTCTAAAAAAAAAAAAAAAAAAAGAATCTACAGCTTGAAACTGTGCACAGGGTGCTCTGGCTTTTATTTCAACAACAGCATATGCAGAAGGAACCTTTCCTCCCTCCTCTCTGACATTCCTAAAATATGCTGGCATTTAGTTTGCTCTTTGCCCTTGATCTTTGTTATATTTGTGCTCAGGGAGACCGGCATAGCAGTTCTTTGCAGCTTTGACCTGGGAGGAAAGCCGGTGGGGAAGGAAAGACCTTGTTTGTCTTGAGAAAGTGAAACAAATGCTGAGTAATCCCAGCACCTGGGGCTTGGTGTAGTCTAGACCTCTCACAGCTATCATCAAGAGAAGGTAGACAGGGCTGCAAGGTGGCTGCTTTCAGGATTCTACTTAGCTTCTTCTCACTCAGCACACTTTGCAGGGGTGGTCCTAGAACTCAGTTCCTGCAATCCCATCTATATACTGATTCTTTGCCAGACTTTAGTCATCCACTGCTTTCAGGACAGCTGGACTTCCATAGTTTACAAATATTGTATAAGTTTTTCCATAACATATCAACTCAATCTAAAAATAATATTTTCTCCAAGCCAAATAGAATTCTTCTTTATGTGTCCCAAATCCTAATAAATCTAGACAGAATGACTAGGTCTTTCCTGATTAGAAACAATTTGTTATCTTGTCAGTCATCCAGAGAGAGTACCCAATGGCTACAGTAGATACAAAACAAAGACAAAAGTTCAATCACAGAAACACAAATCCCATGAGAAACTCCTTTCAAAGAAGTACAGATATTATCTACGAAAAAAAGAGTATTTGAAAGATCTTTACGAGTCAGCATTAAAATTGTATGCCCTGCTAGCCAGTGATTTATTTTGCATTTGAATTTAGGAATAAAGACAAAAGAATGCCATTTTCAACATATTTAATTAATTGAACTCATGGCTTCAGGAAAATATTGACTCGGAGTTCACTGGGTTTAAAAATTAATAGAATGCTTATTAATAATAAATGCTCTACTCATTATTTACCATTCGCTGGGCAGACACAGGTTTAGTCTCCAGAGAGTAATATAAACAGCGATTTAAGACAATCAATTAGTCATTGCAAGAACCTTTCCCTAGAGGAGTCTGGATACCTTGGTGCCCTATTTGCTTTCTGTGCGTAGACAAAGGGGTAGATTGTAAAGTTGTTCCTTTTGTAAAGGGCAATTGTGACAGGTGACTTCCTTACTCAGAGGTCACTTGCCACACTGTTTCAAGGTTCTGTTTTGGGTTTACTTTTTAAAACCAATAAATTACAATAAGATACAAGTTCTAATAAATATTTCCTACTATGGGTATTCCCAGGAACTGACAAAACTTCCTGTGGTAGTCTGAAAGAAAATGGTCCCCAAAGGGAGTGGTGTTGGAGGAAGTGTGTCACTGTGGGGATGGACTTTGGAGTCTCTTTCTCAAGTTTCCCTCAGTGTGACAGTCAGTTGACTTCTCTCTGCCTGCAAGATGTAGCAATCTCAGCTCTAGTCCCATGTCTGCCTACACTCTGACTGCCATGCTTCCCTTCATGATCAAAATAGAATGAACCCCTGAAGCTGTGAGCAAACCACACTCAATTAACTGTTTTCTTTGTAAGAGTTGCCTTGGTCACGGTGTCTCTTCACTGAAGTAGTAAACTAAGGCACTCTCCATACCATCTAATTACCATTGATTTGGACGTGACAAAAGAAAAACAAAATGTCAACATAGGTCTGCAGGGTGGGAAGGAGATCCAGGCCATTGAATTTGCTCAGCATTTCCCTTCATATCAAATCCAGATTTGAACCAGTATGGATAATCTCTTCTTGTATCTGTATTCTCTCTCTTTCCCGCCTCTCTCTCTCTCTCTCTCTCTCTCTCTCTCTCTCTCTCTCTCTCTCTCTCTCTCTGTATGTGTATGTGTTTGTCTGTCGCTTTATGTCTGTCTGTCTCCACCTTTCTTTCATTCTATCTTCTCTGCATACAAAATTATTAGAATTAAAGAAAACTGAACAGCTTCCTAATTTATTTCTCCTTTCAATGTCCTTTTGATTAAGTGAAGAAATAACTTTTATACAGCAATACTGCTATTCTAAGAATTTCATAAGGCCAGAATAAATATTCTTACTTATTCTCAGGTATATTACTGCATTGTCAGGGGTTTGATATTTTATGAGCTTATATTTCTTTTTTTTTGTTTTTTTTTTATTTTAAAGATAGATTTTATTTTTATTTAAATGAATCAAATTGTTCATATTCAAGATATCCAATATGATGTTATAAAATACATATGTAGTGAAATAGCTACCACTGTGAAAACTAACATATCCCCCATCCTAAATAGTTACACAATCGCTGTCCCACACACCTGCCTCAAGAGCAGTCACTATTGTGGAATATTTAAAAAAAAAAGTGTTACATTTGTTTATGCTGTGTAATATTTTAACTGTGCAAGTTAAATACATTTGTTTTAAATGTACAAGTTAAATATATTTGTTTATGCTGCATTTGCTTAACAATGCGAGGATGTGTGTTTAATTATGTAAAGATGTGTTGCATTTGTTTCACCTTGCCTGCCTAAGGCACCTGATTGGTCTAATAAAGAGCTAACTGGCTAACAGCTAGGCAGGAGAGGGATAGGCAGGGCTGGCAGGCAGAGAGAATAAATCAGAAGAGGAATCTAGGCTTGAGAGAAGAAGAGAATGAGGAGAAAGAGGGAGGCAAGTCCAGGGCCAGGCAGCTGTCAGCCAGAAGGGCTTAGAGACAGCAGGAGGGTAAGGTACACACACACACACACACACACACACACACATACACACACACACACAACAAACGTAAAGGGCCCTGAGGCAAAATGTAGATAAAGAGAAGCAGATTGAAATAAGAGCTAAGATAAGGCTGAGCATCCAGAGCTGTTAAGACTTCTCTGGGTCATGATTTAGGAGCTGGTTGGTGGCCTAAAAGAAAAAGCCTACTACTGCAAGCCACAGCTACTCACTTAGCAAAAAGATCTTCATATGAGATACAACTATCACTAATTATAGTCCTCACATCACTCATTAGAGCTCTGAACTCACTCATTCTACCTAAGAGAGGTTTTATTTATTCATAAACTCTAACATCTGGAAAAGCTAGCCAAACAACAAATATTTGACGACAATCCAAATCTGTGTGCTATTTCCTCTGTAAAATCAGTTGAGAAATTGACTCATATCTGTAAAAGAATTAATATATATAAAGTAATGTGTCTAACTTTCATGTATGTCAACATGTGTGAAATGGGCATTGATCTCTATAAAATACAGAGCTTATATTTCTTAAACTATAACATGGAAACTCTATTTACTGAAAAAGGATTCTTTTAAGACTAGAGGAAGCAATGTATTCGAAAACTCTAGAGCAATGCTTGGTACAGAGAACTCAAGATAAATCATGGAGTTTTAAGTTTCTCTCTACTTAGAGGTAAAATAAGATGGTATCAGGACTGCCCCTGTGTGTTTTGTGACCGAGTAATGAACCATGAGCTGACCCTTCCATGATGAGTAGAACAACTGAGAGTGTGAGTGAAATCATTTTAAACATTTCGCCAGAATAATTTTACATCTGGTGACTTCAGTAAAAAAAAAAAAATAGGGCTCTATTTATATAGTATTTATATAGGTTTTTACATTTTAATCACCTCAATTTATTGTAATTCAGTATTATAAAAGTATTGGTCTATAGCAGATTGCAAATAACTGAAGTAAATAAGTAATAAATAAAAGCTTGCCGTATTCCAAGAATAGTGTATTAGCTACGCTCTATTACTATGAAAACTCCATGACTAAGGAGACTTTGCTTGATCTGAGAGTTCCAGGGGGTTAGAGTCCACCATGGCAGGGGGAAAGCAGAGAAACAGAAAGCTAGGTGCTCACATCTTGAGCCCCAAGCACAAAACAAAAGGGGGCAAACTAGAAACAGCATGAGTCTTGAAACTCTCAAAGTCTACCTGCAGCAGCACCCGTCCTCCATTCAGACCTTTCCTCTTAAGCCTCATCACACAGCATCACTAACTGGCCACCAGGTATTCAAATGCCTTAGACTATGGGAGCATTTTATTGGGGCACCATAGACAGCTAGTAGTAGTGGACCAGAGGGTTACTAAGATATTGTCTTGAACTTCAACTATTTTTAATTGTGGAGAAACTAAACTGTTTTCTTTTTAGAGCAATATGAAATATACTCAAGCAGATACAGTGATTTTTAGTAATATTTCTTTCCTAGATTGAAATTGTGAGCATTTCCCCTTGATATTTATTCATATGCACCTGGGTTGAAAAGGATGTTACAGGGGCCCGAGGAAAACTGTGTTTCACTGTTGACAATCAAATCAAATTTCCATTTTGTTCTTGAAAATCTAATATATTTGGATTAAAAATCAATGTTAACAAAAAGCTCCAGGAGAATAAAAATGATGCTGAGATGTGCTGTTGCTTCGTATCTTTGGCCAGTCTGCTTGGAATGAAGGGGATGTGGTTCTCTTCTCTAAGACAGCGCTGTGTTGTTTATATTCAGTTGTTGTGGGTGAGCAAGTCAGCAAGTGCCATTCACTGTGGGCTGGTGCGCATCTGAGCGGTGCGGGCAGAGAGAGCATGCTGGTCCCTTCTTTTAGAAGACTTCTGATCTGTTTGGGAAGTAAGGCATGTGCACTCAGGAAGAATTGTGACGTGACTCCTTGTGAGACAACTGCAGTAAACTTCAAAGAAGACGGATTCAAACATGATAAACCTCAGATTTACTTCTTTCACTTATTATGCATGCTTCCAAATTTTCCTCATCTCTTCTTTCATGGCCATATCTTTTGGGTCTGAGTAATGACATGTCATATGGATGCTCTCAGTTTACTTATATATTCATTCAGTGAAAACCGAAAACCATCTTTGTTATTTCTGTGTCTTGGCAACTTTTTGTAAAAGTGCAGGTAAGAATGTGCAGCTCTTTGTGGAAGTGGGTTTCCAACCCTTTGGAGTTCTACATTGCTGTGGGTGAGCATATGCAATCGTAGGAAGACTCTGTCTTCCAAAGGGCCTGATTCATTCTGTATTCCTGGTAGCATCTGAAGAGCTCTCATTGCTCTGCAGTCTTGCCAACATTTGGTGTTAACTGTCTTCTCAACCTTGGACATTTTAGTAGGTCTGCAGTAGTCTCTCTGTATCATGTTAATGTGTATTTCTCTGGTGACATGTGATAATGAGGGCCTTTTTGCATGCTTATTTGTCATCTGTAAATCTTTCTGGTGGGGAGGAGTTGTTATGGTATACATGTGAAATGTCTCCCATGGATTGTTGGTACTATTTCAAGAAATTGTGGGACCTTTGAGACATGGAGTCTAGAACACAAGGGTTGGGTCTTGGGGGTTACACCTATGGTTCTGTCCTGTGTCCTTTGAATCCTGATCCTTACCACATGGATAATTTTACAGAGGTGCTAATTCTAGTTCCAGAGTGCCTTAACCCTGGTAGAGGAGAGTTTTCTGGAGAGGCTAGCACAGGCCTCACTCTCTCTGAAAAGCATGAGTCCCACCTTTTTCATGAAATGCTGATTAATAACAGTTCATTCATTGAGTTGCTATTTTAGTTTGTCAAATTACCACACATTTAGCAACTCAAGGCAGCACGTGTCATTAATAGTCTCAGTTTGAGAGGCTGCAGAGCCCAAGCACACTACAGAGTGCTCCGCCTACACGCAGATTCAGTGTTGGGGCTGCAGTCCCACTGAGGTTTGTATCTTCTGTTACGATCAGTATTAGAATTCAGCACTGTGACAGTGGTAGATTCCCCTGAAATGTCCCTTATAGGCAGTGTTTGGGAATGGGCACCCTGCTGCTTGGTGGTGTTTGGAAAGGTTGTAGAACCTTTGGTAGGTAAAGCCTCACTGGAGGAAGTGGGTTATCAGAGGTGGGCCCTGAGTCTTTATGGTCCACCCCTACTTCCTTTCAGTCTCTGCTTCATGCCATGTTCTTTTCCACCATGACAGGCTGTGTCTATTCAAACTGTGACCCAAAATAAGCCCTTTCCCCTTTAACTGCTTTCCAATCACGTATTATTTGTCTTGTACCTATTGATAGCTAGTAGGCCCCTTTCCCTCACTTTTCTTTTAATGAAAATAGATTTTTTTCATGCAATATTAAGATTATGGTTTCTAACCCCCAGTTCCTACAGATATTGCCTTTCTCCTCATCCATCCAGATCTACACCCATTCTGTCTCTCATTAGAAAGCAAACAAGCATCTAAAGACTAATAATAAGATAAAATAAAAACAAGCTGGAATAAGACCAAAAAAGACAAAAAGAGCCAAAAAGCACAAGAAACAGAGACACATATTCACATACATGAGAATCCCATTAAAAACAGAAAACTGGAAGCTATAATATGTATACAAAGGGCCTGTAAAATGAAAAAAAAATAGTCTGTCAAAACTATGAGATAAAGTATCTTCAAAGATGCTATTAAGTTTGTTTTCTGTTGGCCGTCTCACTACTAGTCCTGGGAGCTGCCCTGAAGAGTAGTTAGGACCCTTGGAGAGACTCCATTGCAGGAAAGTATCTTTTCGTTGTGTGTGCTCATTAGTTGGAGACAGCTACAGAATTAAGGATGGGACTTGTGTCTACTTCTCTCAGCCCTGGAACCCCATCTGTGGCTCTGCACATTGCCACAGTCTGTGAGTTCTTATGTCTAATGGTCCTGTTGTGCCTTCCATCCCCTTTGGATCTTATAAATAAATCCACTTCCTCTTCTGCAAAGTTCCCCAGACCCTGAAGTGAGGGATTTCCTGGAGGCATACTAATTAGGACTGAGTGTTCCAAGATCTCTCACTCTTTGCACATTGTCTGGCTATGAGTCTTTGTATTTGTTCTCATCTGCTGCAGGAGGAAGCTGTTCCCTAACCCCAACCCTAACCCAGATGAATGAGCAAGGCATTGATCTGTTTGGTTTTCCCCAGGTATCTGGCCTATCTAGTCTTAGATTATTAGTCACATGGGTAGGGGTCTGGTCTCATGGAGTGGGCCTTAAAGCCAATCAGATTGGTTGGTTAGTCCCAGGCTTTGCCCCCTGCTGCACTGTCACTTTGCGCAGGTGAGATACCATTCTAGCTCAAAGAGTTTGTGTCTGCAGTGGTGTTGACCTTTCTCCTTTGGTGTGCAGAGTGCCTTCTAGTAACACTAGCACTAGTCCACAGGTGAGAAGGGGCGAGGGAGGCAGCTGCTCAACCTCTCTATATTCAGTGAGTTGCGTGGGTGTCTCCAGCAACGGGAGAATAGGTCCCAGGTTGTATCCTATTTTCTTTTGGGAGATGATTCCCCTTGATGAATTTAACTAGCCAACTATCTGGTGTCCTTTGTTTGACTGCATTTATTCAAAGCTTTGTCTCATTTTGTAACCTAATCATGAGCATAATCTCCCTTCATCCTTACCAGTCCTTCCCAAACACACAGACAGGGATTATATGAAGACATGGCTACCAGAGTTTACGAGAAAGACTTGCTTCCTCTGCTTTTCAGTGTCTTGAGCTCATAGCAGCATTGTTTGTAATAGCCAGAACCTGTAAACAACCTAGATGCCCTTCAAATGAAGAATGGATGAAGAAAGTATGGAATATATACATATTAGAGTACTACTCAGCAGTAAAAAACAAGGACTTCTTGAAGTTTGCAGGCAAATGGATGGAAATAGAAAACACTATCCTGAGTGAGGTAAGCCAGACCCAAAAAGAGGAACATGGGATGTACTCACTCATATTTGGTTTCTAGCCATAAATAAAGGACTTTGAGCCTATAATTCGGGTTCTTAGAGACGCTAAATAAGAAGGAGAACCCAAAGTAAAACATATAGGCATCCTCCTGAATATTAACCTTCATCAGGCGATGAAAGGAGACAGAGACAGAGACCCACATTGGAGCACCGGACTGAAATCTCAAGGTCCAAATCAGGAGCAGAAGGAGAGAGAGCACGAGCAAGGAACTCAGGACCGCGAGGGGGGCACCCACACACTGAGACAATGGGGATTTTCTATCGGGAACTCACCAAGGCCAGCTGGCTTGGGTTTGAAAAAGCCTGGGTTAAAACCGGTCTCACTGAACATAGCAGACAATGAGGACTACTGAGACCCCAAGAACAATGGCAATGGGTTTTTGATCCTACTGCACCTATTGGTTTTGTGGGAGCCTAGGCAGTTTGGATGCTCACCTTACTAGACCTGGATGGAGGTGGGTGGTCCTTGGACTTCCCACAGGGCAGGGAACCCTGATTGCTCTTTGGGCTGACGAGGGTGGGGGACTTGATTGGGGGAGGGAGAGGGAAAGGGGAGGCGGCGGTGGGGAAGAGACAGAAATCTTTAATTAATTAATAAAGAAATAAATAAATTAAAAAAACACTAAAAACTGTTGTCTTCCCCCGTCCCACCCCTGCCCCACCCCTACCCCACCCCCTCCCCACAGTGCACAGCACCAAGCCTTGACCTTTCACCTAGGCACTCAGTATTTGCTGAATGGCTGAATGACTGTGGCCTTTTATGCCCCATGTGTCAGTTTTAGCTTCTCATGCAGAGTTCACATTGGCATATGGTTGATATTAGTATGAATTAGTGCCTATTTATAGAAAGAGAAACAGAGGTCTGTGGAATCCCCACTAGAACAGGCTGCAGCAGAGCTGGAAATTGTATCTCTGTGGAAGGAGCAATAAAAACCATTTGTTAGAAGTTTGGCTGTACTTTTGATGATTACACACATTCTTTGGAGCTGAAAAATGTAAGCGTGTGCTATCAGTTAATGGGCTCATGAAGAACTTTGCAAATAAATAGTACCGAAGGCTAAAAACTTGGATTATCTCATCTTGTTTACAACTGGCTTGGCTTGGAGACTGGAACTTACAAGGTTTGGGCACAAGCCCAAAATCCTGCCCATTGCTGCCAATGGTTTAGTCTGAAATGGGGCAGGATTCATATGTATGACTCAAGGTTCTTGTAGTGCTGCCTAATCATTTAAGTATTTTCATAATGTTTCTGAAATAACTGATCATGAACATCTCACATATTTTACCTCATTATAATTTCTTTTTAAGGAATAATAATAAAATAAAGCAAAAGCAAACAAATGAGATTTTAAAAACAAAATGCATAACAAAAATTTCTGACAACTGGATAAAACCTTTACGCTTGTTTGTAGCTGTGTCTCAAGTTCAAACTATTTTTTTCTAGTTCATAGTACTAACTCCAGTGTAACCAAGTTAGACGCTTAATTTTCTCTGTAGGATTATGACATCTTTGCCAGCAAAACCCAAGACTTTCTAAGAATTTTGACACAGGGTAGTCTTTGTAGTTAATCTGCCTTCACTGTTTATCTCCTGTCTCTTCTAAGATAGCACTTTCTTACTGTCATTGTGTAAATTATGGGCTTTTATTATAAATTCTGTGAGTTATCACCTTCATACAGAAATTCTCTGAGACAACATAAAGAAAAAATGGCATGCAAACACACATCAACATTAAGAAATATGGATGCACTCACCACCAGACAGTAAGGATGGTTGAAAACAAGAACATTCTATTATTCTTCCTTTCACAGCTTTATGAGAGCTAGACAGAGAACTGGCCAAACAGTTCTTTTTACACATGGAAACTTGGTTTATTTTATTTCTTCCCACTTTGTTCCCCGTTATGTCCCTTGGGTCTAAGCATGGTTACTTTATCCATCAGGCAGTTTAAAAGGGCCCATGAATTACAGTTAGTTCATGTCATTTGAGATAGCTGCTAACAAACATGACATCAAGGACAGTCGACCACAATAAGCACTTAAGTTTAAATACTCTATTTTAGCTCAGTCCCTCTGTAGCTCTAACAATGGATGGAGAAGTATAGTCTCCAATCAGAAACTTAGGTTCAAAGGGTGAACTATAAGAGGCAAATTATCATTAAGAGAAACTTGAGAACTTCAAAAATCCAGATGTCACCTCCCACCCCAGATAGTACATAAAATTAAAATTTTTGCTTTGATCATTTATGATATATTTTAAACATTATGTACAGTTGGGGATAAGATTTAGACATTTGGTTAGGATTGATACCCCTACACTGGTACGATGGGGGCTTATGGCCAAGACTGAATGTCTGAGTTTGAGCCCAAGAAATCACAGACTTCCCTGAGACACATGTACTGGTTCTCTCTCTCTCTCTCTGTGTGTCTCTCTCTCTGTCTCTGTCTCTGTCTCTCTCTCTTCCTTCCACCTCTTTCTTACACACACACACACACACACACACGCACACACACATGGAGATGACCTGCACACCTTTAAAAGGGTAAAGACTCACAACCATTTCCATTGCCAAGCCTTCATGTGTTGATTTCTAATTCTGCTTCAATACGTGAGCTCACTGACCTTCTTTTCTGAGCTCAGACATTCCAGCTGATTTCTGATTTGGGATGTTTTCATAATTAAATCACCATTTCTGCACGTTTAAAATGAATAATGGCATTACTTCCCTCTAGAATGTGGAGATCTATAGAGATGGCTAAGTTCTGAAGACAGGTGAAGGTCATATGACTGACTTTCAGATGCGGTCATTTTTTATTTATTTTGATGACATTTTAACATAACTCATGCAGTTTTAGCATCCATGAAGTATTTGTGTCCTGGATGTTAATTGTTTTCTAAGCACCTTGAAGTTGGAGACAAGATTATTTAAAAATCCATGATTTTCACAGTAATCCTGACTTGGTGATGCTGTTAACTCCTGTCAAAGGTAAGCTGTAAGGATACAGGAATGGCATATTGTTTCTAATTAACATGGAAATCATTTGTGTACTGCTGCTTTACAAGAGCAGAGATCCCTGCATATGTGACAGGTATTTTCTTGAAAATGAAGCTAACAGTTCTCCATTCTCTCTGATTGCTGCATTGATATATTAACACACCAATGAATGGCTCAGTGCATGTGGAGGCTTGCTGAGGGGTAAGCGAGTGCCATAAAACCACATAAACTTTTCCTCTTAGCACTACACATAGAATCAACAACTCTGTTGGTGTGTGGCTTCTGTAAGGTCTGGAACAAGTCCACGAACTCGTTGACTACAGGAATGATGGTTTTCAGGCTCCTGTAAGGCCTGGCCTGTTGAAAAAAAAAAAAAATCCATCATCCCAAAAAACTGTGTTGTGATGAAAGAAAATAAATACTGATCTCACATAAATCAATGTATTTTTTCCTAAGTGAAGTTTTCCTCTTCCAACCGCCAGCTCCCAAATAACTGACACAGAGGCTTAATGTTACTTATATATGCTTGACCAATAGCTCAGACTTACTACTAACTAGCTCTTACATTTTAAGTTAATTCATATTCCTTATTTATGCTCTGCCCCATGGCAGTACCTTTATTAGCACAGCATATTCATCTCCTGTTCCCTGCACATCTGGCTGGCAACCCCTGGCTCTTCCCTTCTCCTTCCTAGCATTCTTAGTTTGGATTTCCCTCCTAACCTTTTTCTGTTCAGCTATTCACCAGTCAGCTTGTTTATTAAACCAATCAAAGTGACAAATTGTCACAGTGTACAAAGGGATTATTTTATAGAATTGTTTAGTCAAGTCTTACCCATGTGTTTCATCTCTGTTCACCATTCTGTCATTATTACTGTTCCTTAGCAAACTAGAGCTCTATAACTTTTGCAGAAGGGATCTGAGGCCATTGGATAAAATTCTGTTCCTTAGCAAACTAGAGCTCTATAACTTTTGCAGAAGGGATCTGAGGCCATTGGATAAAATTGTGCCATTGTTACCTTCTCTCACAATTACCAGTTCCATACACAGTTTTGTGCTTGTTGATACTTTACATTAGTGTTAGATTATTTAATTTTGGTCATTCATGAATGAGGTAACTTCTTTCCCTGGGAGGCAAGCTGTGGAATAAGGGGCACAACTTCCCCAGTCTGGTTCCCCAGGGCCTGTCTATCTCTGCAGAGGCCAGCCAGGGAAGAGGAGGTACAGTTTCCCTACCTGACTTATAAGGGACGGTCCCATCTTGTAGAGGCCTGGCCTATCAAAAAACCTCAAGCAAATATGGTCTTGCCATAGGGACTGCCTATTTATAAGTACATGTAGAGTTGAGTAAATGCATGAATACAGGTTGAACCCAAAGAGCCAACTCTTCTGTGTATTTTTTTCCAACATCAAGGCTTCTGTCTAATGTTTCATAATCTCCATATGTTTGCTTAAGAAAGAAATGAAGGTTGGGACTATGGGTAATGATAATTTGTTCATTACTTCTTCTACCCATCCTAAAATGAGACCCAAAAGCTGGACAGACAACTCAAGCTCCTTTAGAAGACCCAAATCCAATTCTCAGCACCTACCCTGCTTGTCTTACAGCCTCTCACAGCTACAGGGGATTTGGCACCCTTTTAGGTACATGTGTGCACGCATAAACATATACAGGTTGGGGGGAGAAAAAGAGAGAAATAAAAACAATAAAATAACATGAAAAATTGTAATATATACACTATTTTCTTAGTTTTGCATTGACCTTTGACAATATAAATTACACAAATAATAAAAAATGTATTTGCCATTTTCTACCTGTTTCTGCCATTTTGACCCATTTTCCATGATAGTTACAGGCAAGAGAGCTATTGTCTTTTTTCCCAACCCTGAAATAATGTTTTCTTTCAGGAAAAATAAAACGGATATTAGAAATTTAGATTTTTGAGCAATAAATTGCTTAGAGACAAGTCAAATTTGTAACTCATTTAATGAACTTCAATTGGTATATTTAGATTGAAATGATTATCTTTTCAAGCAACATAGTGCAGAAGATTCACTATAATAACAGCAGAAGATTTAGAACTAAATACCAAGTGCCTAAGTCATGACGATTCTATTAGTTCTTTCAAGCTGTTGGGGGAGTATGAAATGAGTTACAGTTCCCACGTAGGATCTGTGGAGGGAACTGCACCAGAACTAATAGAACCAATTCACATTTTATCTCCTTGTGTATTATAGCATGGATTTCTTCTCTACTGTGAAATAGAAAGAGATAAAGATTATACTGGAGTGTGTAGGAGGCACCCAGTAGAGATTGGAGCTGTCAGGCTTTTCCAAACACTAATGGTAATGAAGACTATATGTGCAAGTGTTCATTACAGTGATGACTGTGTTTCCTGGGACGTGTTTTATAGAGCAATTTTTAAAGGAAAATGAAGGGGACATTTCTTACATATCAAATATGCTTTGACTGAAGAAATTACATTGTCACTTTCTTGTTTTCCTCTTCCTTCTCATTTTTATTTTTGTTCTCAAAGTATTCAGAGAGCATTTGGATAAAATCAGATGTAATAATGGAAATTTTAAGCATAAATGTTAGAACCTTAATGTGATAGAAAACAGAAACTCATAAATTACCCAGGGGACAGATGGGACAATAGTCCATTTTAGTAGTATGAGTGTTTTTCAGTCCTCAACACCCATTTTTATTAGTTTACACATAAATTTAGGGGTGTACATTGGATGCACTATGCCTATGGCTGAATAGAAAATATTTAACAAATAAGGATTATTGCTAACATTTTATTATAAAACAGAAGGTCAAGGAGGGAACAAATTTAAAAACTTAACCAGTTTTGAAGAAGACACCAAGAATTCTTTTAAGGTCAAAGAAAGTGTCTGAAGGCATGTCATTCTAAATGGGATTGGAAACAGGAGAAGCGAGTGAGGTCAAATGAGTGAGGTCTCAGCCCAGAAGTGAGTGAGGCTAGCCCAGAAGTGAGTGAGGCTAGCCCAGAAGTGAGTGAGGCTAGCACGGGAGTGAGGCTAGCCCAGAAGTGAGTGAGGTTAGCCCAGAAGTGAGTGAGGCTAGCACGAGACTGAGGCTAGCCCGGAAGTGAGTGAGGCTAGCATAGAAGTGAGAGAGGCTAGCCCAGAAGTGAGAGATCCTGGGGAGAAGGAGAATTCCAAACAGAAAAACCTGAAGTAACAAGAGTGATTTAACAGTGACACAGTCTGATGCACCTGGGCAACTAGGAGACCAGGCTGGTTGGCACAATTGTTGAAAGAAAAATGGAAAACATAACTCTGTGTGTGTGTGTGTGTGTGTGTGTGTGTGTGTGTGTGTGTGTGTCTGTGTGTCTGTGTGTGTCTGTGTGGGTGGGTAGGTGACTTGGACACAGTGTGAATTGGCAAAGGAGTAGAAGAGGTAAGTTATAACAAAAGTCTCTAAGGTTAATCCTTTTGCTCAACGTTAGTCTGAATGAGAAATGCCCCCCTCCCCCATAGATTCATGCATTTGAGCACTTGGTCTCCAGTGGCTGCTACTGTTTGGGGATGCTGTGGTTCTATTAGGAATGGGAGTGTATTGCTGGGGTAGGATTATAATCTTAGTCTATTTCCTGCTCATTCTCTCAGATTCTTGTGTGTGCATAAAATGTGCTCAGCAGTTTCCTGCTCCTGCTGCATGTTTCCATTCCTTCCCCACCCTGGAACCACAGGCTAAAGAAGATAAACCTTTGATTCTTAAGTTGCTTTTGACAGTAATATTTCTATCACAACATCAGAAAAGTGACTCATGTATGCAGCTTGGCTGGAAATTCTGTTTGCTGAAGAGAATAAGGTAAGTTTTTCAGGAGAAGATCAAGAGTTTAATTTTGTAAAACCTAGGTTTGAAGTGCATACCTCGCAAGTAGGTGTTTGGGTATATACTTTTGTTACTTTCATGGGACATTTGGAATTTGGTGTGTGAATGTCATACTGTTTTAATAAAAATAGCCTAGGGTGATTATTTAGAGATGAAGAACCAGCCAGAAATTGTCCTCAAAGAATCCTTAGAAATTAAAGAACTGCAAAATGATGCTACATGAAAAGGGTAGGGGAAGCCAGGGAAACCTGAAGGCGAATCCTCACTCTGTGCTGATGGACGCCAAGAAAGAGGTCCTAACCAGCTAACAGGGTGGATGATGTGCCGTGTGCTGGTGAGAAATCTGGGAATCAAGCAACCAGAGCATATCCAGTGAGATTTATCACAGTGTTTATGATAAGCAGTGTTACCGTGTCCTGAGGAATGAAAGCCGAGTGTCAGACTGCACACAGAATGGCTGTTCCCAAGTTGAGTAGGTAACAGAAGCTGGAGAGAGTGACATTGAGTTGTTTTTAAGATGGTTGATTCGAGACAAAAGGTAGGAGAAAGAAGCAGTCATTGGAAGAGAGTGCATGAGGACATTAGAACCTTTGACATATTTGAAAGAAAATGGATCAAGAACACTAGGAAGATTCCGGTAGCTATATCTTGCTATTGATAACTATTGATAACTTCTCACAGGCCAATCTAAGAAGAAGAGTGAGGATAATGATGAAAGAGATGTGAGTTCTTCCCAGTTTTCTGTACATAACTGGGTAGCTCCAGAAGATCACATTCCACAGCAACACCCAGTTTAGAAATGCATGACTAGGGGCTGTACAGTTGGCTCTGTGGTCAAGACTTGTTGATCTTGTAGAGGACCCACATGGGGCTCACATGTATACTAAACTCCATGCCAGGGTATCCAGTGCCCTCTTCTAACATCCTCATGCTCCAGGCACACATGTGCTGCATCTATATACATATAAGCAAAACATACATAGACATAAAATAATAAATAAAATTAAAGAAATACCCAATTAAGGAAACTGTGCCCCACTTCCCCACAGGGACTCAGATTTCTGAGGGTGTGACTTTGTCTGAGAATACATTCATGCCAACTCCTCCAAGACTGACCTTAAATCTCCCCTTGCTCTTCCCCATCAATTCCCTCTAAAATTTTATCAACAGAATGTATCTTTTTTTCCCCCTTCTGAGTATCCAGTATTCCCAGTGAAGTCAAATCCTTTCAGAAGGGCTGTGTTTAAATTTTATAAGCATGCGAAGCTCACTGGCCGAAAGCAAGACGAATGTCTGCTCCAGGACCCGGGGGAGCACAGGGCAGAAAAATGCCCATACTTGAAAGCATGTGGGAAAAGACCCTCAGCAAACTCCATCTATTTTATAATTTTGTAATCTATTGAGTTTGGTATTTACTGAGCTTTTGTTTAATGTCACATGAAAGTGCTAGACATGTTCCCAGCCACCTGTAGAGATCTATTCTCTATTTAAGTCACTCATAAAAGTATCAGAGAGTAAGAGGATAGAGCAAAAACAATGATGTTCGTTTTCCCACTTCTTGTACTAGTGTAGTTTTCTCGTAACTCTGCACTAAGACTAAGAAGGTACCAAAGCCAACATTGTAAATGCTGTGAAGAGACACCATGACTCTTAGAAAATAAAACATTTAATTTGTACTTGTCTACAGTTTTGTTTTTTCCCCTGTCCATCATCATGACAGGACAGATAGTGCCAAGCAGTCAGGCATAGAGCTAGAGAAGAAGCCAACAGTTCTACATCTGGTTCTGCAGGCAGCAGGAAGAGCCACTGGGGCTGGCTTGGGCTTCGCTAACCTCAAAGCCCACCTCCAGTGACTCACTTCCTCCAACACGGCCACACGTCCTAATCTGTCCCAAATAGTGCCACTCACTGATACATGAGCCCCTGGGGGATAGTCCTCTCAAGCCAGTGAAAGCAATGGCTCTAACTTTGATCTGATTTGAAGTCTAGGCACTTGGACTCCGTGGAGGCTCAGTGAGAGGACTCTCAAGTGTTCGAATTACGGTGAAAATAGGGACATTTCCTTCCTCTTCCATAAAGAGTCTCTCTGCAGAGGGCACTGATGAATGGAGTGGTATTGTAAAAATATTTGTAAAACACTGTCCATCCTGTCTTACACAAAGCTTGCAGGATGTGAAATGTCTTCTTGGCATGACCTGGCTTTTGGAATCCTGAACATTCCACAGTAGTGACTTTCTGCACAAGTAAGAGATGAAAGTAAGGGGGCTAATTGAGAGAAAGAAGGGTTTCAGAAGGATGGGGGGTAAGAGAGATTAATGGAAAGGGAATATGGTCATGGCACATGTGAAACTGACAAAAATAAATGTAATAAGATGACCCTTTTCACAGGCTGTTGTTTGGTAAACCAATTATAGGCAAGGTTAACATGGAGAAGCTACAGGACCAAGTGAGAGCCCACACATAGCCACTAAAGAAAAATTCACAGGTCTAGACTGTGGAAAAATCTGTGATCTGAGGGTGTCATCTTGCTCTCTCAGCCTTGACTAACTTCATTTTTGGGACTGACTAAAGATGCACATCTTTTTTACATTTCAATTTCTTTTCCATCTTTAGGCAAAAATATTCATCTTTATTATATAAGGCTGGTGTTCTTCTTCCTTGATGATTTCAGATATATAGAAATCATGGGGAAAAGAATTATGTAAGACTTGCTTGTATTGTACCATTTTTTAAATTTATTTATATTGCTAGAGACAATTATATCATGTCAGCTTCTCTTTTGTTGTTATCCAGATTCATCTCCATCCTGACAGATGGACTTGCAGTTTCATCTAGCAGCTTACCTGGTGCCCATAGTCTGGGCACCTATAAGTCCCTGGATATTATGTCATCTTCGCAACATGGTGTTGATTTCAGAGTAAGTCAAGACCAAGATTGTGAAGTTGTTGGTTATTTAATGGACATTATAATTATTTATTGTCTAAGCAGTAGAGGTTTTGCTCTAAGTACTAGAGATAAGTCATAAGGAGTGCAGCTTCGCTGCTGTTCCTGGAAGGACATCGTCAGTGAGCCTTTCAGCAAGCTGTGAACACTGATTCATTAGAGGCAGCTTATCAGTTTCTCTCCACAGCACAGTGAGAAGCTCAGTCCTTTGCTGTGCTGATGAAATGTCAGACAATTAAGCCTCCTTCCATGCTGTCAATACAGTTAGCCCAGCCACATTTTCTCAGGCATTTTCTTCAACACTGGCCCTGTGTGGTCCATGCAGAACTTCTCATATATAAAATATGGACCTTATTGTTCCTAGCTCATAATATATAAAAAAAGTATTTCACGGTTGAAGTTGCAGTGCAATATTTAATGAACAAAAATACATTCTTAATATCATTTTAATTTTTAAATATGTTCAACTGAAAAGATATTTGTAAAACAACGTCTGTCTTGGTGTTATGCACACTGAAGCCTGCCTGAGTCCAAAGCTGTCAGGATTGTTGCCTTTCACAGTGCCTCTCTCCTTTCACACCTAAGGAATCAGCTGCCTTGATGGGTGAATTTCAGTGTTTTCCAGCTTAGAGCCCCAGGGAATGCTTGAGGACCGCAATGCTGGGCCTGCAGCCTGTATGAGGAGATTTGGAGAGAACAGTCTGTTGCTCAAGCATAACAGAAAGTGCATCATCTTGCATGCCCTGCTCATTGCTGTATCCACGCACTCTGAGCATCCATGGCATCACTAATAGCATGGTGCAGGCAGAACAGAGCAATGCAGCTCTTACCGTGGGCCTTCCATAAACAGTTGTTGCTTCCCTTTAACTTCTTCCATGGTAGACAAATATTTGAGAGGGTGTGTGTCTTGTTTGTTTGTTTTTTTTATTCCAGAAATTTGGGGTTTCTTTCATTTTTTTCAATCAGTAGCTTTTTTTTTTAAACAAATGTGCTCTTCAATAGCTTATATTGAAAGAAAGCTCAGAAATGCTAAAGTGTTATTAGAAATTGTCCACAGGTTTCTAAACCTCAAGTTCAGTGCTGCAGGTCAGTTCCTGTGAGATCTATAGGGATTGCAACCTGATTCCAGAGGAAAAGGAGCAGAACTTACGCTACTTCTTCCTGTTTCCCATTGCTGTCTTTCAAGGAAGAAACGGTGAAGGGGTCGGTGTTTCCTACACGTTTCTTATATCTTTGAACACTGGGGACACATAGCTTTCCATTGCTGTCTTCACAAATTGGTGACGTTTTTTAATGACCGCTCTGGGTCTGAGATGGCTGAACTGATAGTTGCCTGTGTCTGGTGAGAAGTGGCCAATTCTGTCAATTTGTGCAATGTGTTTCTTTGCTCCCTCTTTACATGTCTGCTACTAATTAGTTGGGTTACGTTTGTTATGATAGGTTGGTGGTACTTTATGTCTTCAAGGCTTTTATTTTGAATGGACTTTTGGAGGTGGAGAGATGGTGGAGTAGAAAAGAGAGCTTGTTTGCTCTTATAGAGGACAATGAGTTTGTCAGGCAGCTCACAACCTGCTATGACTCCAGCTCCAGGGAATCCAATGCTCACTTCTGGCAACCATGGTGACCACATGCATTAGTCCATACACACACAAACCCACATACACTCACATAAATAAAAATAAATTAAAAATATGTTTTCATCATTTTTCCCCAAACGGTAAGAAGACTGCATATTAAAATTAAAATCTGAATAGTCACAAATATAAATACTCTCATGTTCTGGCCAAACTCAGACATGCCTCATAACTTTTCCTGGACCCATTTCTCCATCAGTGAAATGGCAAAGAGAACTGCCATGGCGGCTGTTAAGATTCCTCCAATAGTCCTTGACATCTCTAAGTGGCTGACATGATTATCACTGACATTCTTTCTGTTAGTATTTCATCTTACAATTGCATTTTCTCTTTGTATACTCTAAGAATTTCTAGCATCAAACCCACATTTAAAGAATGTGCTCCCCTGTGTTTAGAAATCTGAGGGCATTGTGATTAAACTATTGTGTGTCGCTTAATTCAGTTGCTCCTACAGTGTGTCTTTGTCAATGCAACTGCATACGTGAGGGATCAGTCTGTCCTCCTCAGTGGGGAGAAGATACACTTATATTCTTCTCTTGCCTCATTCCCAGTCTGGTTTAATTAATTCTCTAACTCCCAAAGAAATCCCAATACCTACCGTTAAACAAATTGCTCTCATATTTCAAAGACTTTTTCTATTGAAGGTAGAGAGTGTTGAAACATGTCCTCAGGAAGTCTGAGTCTCTAAACCTTACTGGACATTTCTAGAGGAGAAGACAAGGACCTGTGGAAGGTACAAAATGCTCTGGACAGATGGCTTGGCTTTTAGGCGCAGTGTGATTGTAATAAGACAATTTAGATATGTTTTGTTTTGTTAAGAACTCGTGTCAAATATATTGAATCTGTGAAGGAATAGAGATGCGAAGCTCCAAAAAATTAATGGAGTGATGACCACTGCTTTGGACACCAAAAGCCAGCAATACTCCCTCTGTTTTTATACTTTGTTCTTGGTTTCTTAGACACAATCTTCCCCATGATGTGAATGTGCTAGCGGATATCATTTGTCATACTTGTGGCACTGTGACTATGTATTGCTGAATCTTCTGAACATCAGATTATCCCTGACTCTAAACATGTGCCTTGGCTTTCACTTCAATTAAACAATCTTGTGTACATTTCATCCTTGAAAAGAACAGAACAAGACAAACAGCTAATGAAAAGTGAGTGTTGTAAGTGTTTGCATGTTCACCTGTTGTTAGTGTCTTTTAGTCGGAAGTGTACTATATTTACGAAATGTTAGATTCTATTCTATTCTATGATATAAAAAATATAGAGAAAAAGTGGAATTGAGTATTTGCTGTAAATTTTACTACTGCTGTGTACATTTTTTCATACACCAAAACCCAGGTAGAAAACAGATAAATCAGTTGTATATTTTCTTTCTTCATTTACCACATTTGCGTCCATCACTGAGAAAACAGACTCTATGTGCTAAAGCCATGCTATCTTCATTGTGGCCCACTTACGAAAAAAAAAAAAAAAAACAGAACTTGTTCTGTTCCAAGGACAGCATCCTGAGCATAAACTGCTACTATTGTGCCCTGGCTCTATACCATTCTTCGCAACCCAACCCTAGATATTCATGTACCCATAGAATCCAGAGATGTTATCAGTGGAAATACATGAATCAAATCAGGATACTGACTTAAGACTCTAGATTTTCTTCCCTTTAAAGTAACAACCATTTGTTATGTAAGAACTCAGGGATTCTCTCGGGTCCTTGATAGCTCTGCATATTGTTCTATACAGCCACAACACATTGTATAATATTTCTAACACAAGTTTTAATTCTTCTCCCTCCTTTTTTCATCACTGTTCAGGCAAGTCCCTCAAAGGTCAAGTGACATGTGATATCTAAACACACTGAATCCACATGTGAGAATCCTAAAATTGTTTGTTAAGTTTAATATTAAATACATATGTAAACAAGAAAAGGAATACCATTCTTTTCTCCAACTGCATTTCATTCTTTTAAATGTGTGTGCACATACACATATTTACTTTAATTAATACATTTGTATGTGCAATATAAGTATATATGATATACATTTATAAAAACAGTACCTATAGATTTGAAGAGAGGACCATTGGGTAAAATCCTCACTGTTCAAGCATGAGGATCTGAGTTCAGATCCCCAGAAGAGTTATAAAAGACAGATGCAGTGGAAACCTTTATAGTCCTACTGTGTAGAACCCCCTCTGCATTCCCAGTGTTTGTGACACCTGCCTGTAACATGAGTGTGGAAAGGGAAGAGGATAGTAGGATCCTGGGTACCTGTTGATCAGAAAGTCTAGAAAAACCCTTTCTAAAACATAAGGTGGAAAGCAATAGTAAAAGATAGCTGACATTGACCTCTAGCCTCTAGACCTTACCATAGATGAGCATGGATGTGTACACACACACACACACACACACACACACACACACACACACACACACACACACACACACACACCC
>NW_026068158.1:0-2584 GCF_014885135.2 Alexandromys fortis | reverse complement strand
TTCGTCTCCACACATGTATAAAAAAATACACACACACACACACACACACACACACACACACACATATATATATATATATATATATATATATATATATATATATATGAACAGGCATGCATACACTTTTATACACTACAAATGCACAAATACAATGAAAGAAAAAAGTTGTGTGTGTGTGTGTAAGTCAGGCTTTATAAGCTAATACAAAGAGTGAGGAGAATAGAAAGGATCCCTAAGTAGTAAACTTGACACCTACCTCGATTCCATCCTCTCCTTATTCTTCATTACATTTTACCATACTCTTCTTAAACTGAATTCCAAACCTTTGTTCTAACCTTTTCTTCCCCTAAAACTTGTGTCCCCATACCTCTTCCAGCTCTGATTTGTCCCATTGTTTAGTCTCAGTTTAAACAGATTTCTTTGGAGTTGTTCACACTGTCTGAGGCAGTCACAAAGCCTTGTTCTGTGTTCTTTTCGTTCAGTTTGCACCATGACTCTTCCTTCATTGCCTACACAGAAAGATAGAGAATATGAATTCTCTAGTGCACACTCTCTCTCTTTTTTTCCTGTGGGACCTGTGGGACCGGCCTCGACAAAAATACCTATTGCCAGGGTAGAGATGTGGGGTTTTTAAAAACTACTAAAGAATATGAAGATGCATGAAAATAGTAAGAACGGAAACCATAGAAAGTACTGGGAGGACATCCCAGTGAATACTGAAATTTTCGTACTTTTTATATCCAAATACAAACAACAGTGGGTGGGGAGGTGTAACAAGAGACTTTATTAACACGATACAAAGGACAACTCAAATAGTTAATCGCTTTAACACTTGAGATTAATCATTAGTATTCTATTGTTTAGGCAGTGACCTTGCTCTAGACCAGTGTCCTGAAGACAGCACTCCCCAGGTGACCTCATAGTTACAAAATAAGGAGCAGAAGCACATTGGCATATCCTGACCATCTGTCAGCACTGAATGGACCTACTCCTAAGGGCTCTTTTAATGTCAAAAGAATTAAGTAATCACATCCTGAGTTGGGCTGCAACTATGCTAGGCAACCATTTTGAGCAACTCTTAACTCTTTGACCACCAGTCAAGCTGGAAACAGGCTCACATGTTTGGGCCTTCACATTTTTCTTTTCTTTTCTTTTTTCTTTTCAGTTTTTCAAAACAGTGTTTATTTGTGCAATTTTAGAGCCTGTCCTGGAACTCTCTCTGTAGACCAGGTTGGCCTCGAACTCATAGAGCCTCTGCCTCCCAAGTGGCTGGGATTAAAGGTATGCGCCACCACCACCTGGTGAATTTTCTTATTCATACATGCTCTTCTTCAGTGTCAGCTCAAAGTCTGATCAGCCTTCTTCTCAGAAACTCTATGTCTAAAATACATAATCACTTTGCAGGTGCATGGCTGACTTCATAATCTCAGTCTGTGTGGAATTTGAGCTGCTAAGCTTCTTCTGAACTCATAGTATACTTTTGTGTTGTTCATTCTCTGAAATTCAAATTGAACTGAATGTTCTGTGTTTTATCAGGAGAGATTTCCCCAAGGAGACGAAATTATCTTATACTATCCACTAATTTTTCTCAAGATACGTGTGCACACTCGTGTGAGTGGCAGTGTACATGTGGGCAGAAACCTGTTTTCTGTGGTTGTTTGCTTGCAAGGGTACAGTTTCATACTTAGGAATTCCAGTCTTAAATCTGTTGTGCTAAAGTTTAGATTTGGGATGTCCCCCTTGGCTCTGTTGATAGGGGAGAACGTTAAGGGAGGTGTAATGGGAGCCCTTATGTAACAATAGGATGTGCATAATCACAGGGACTAAAGGTATCAGTCCGTCTTGTCTCTTCAGCTAATACAACCAGAGCAATTTGCTCCTAGGAGACACTGCCCTTCTATTGGACAACCAATCATGGACTAAAACCTCCAAAAATGGTTTCCCACTCTTAATATTTTTTGCTTTCTAGGTTTCTTAATCTCTGATATCTTGTTACAATACTATAACACAATCTGTCTAAAGCTCTTATATGTGCATACTAATAAAATTCATATTTTCCCTTTGGAATACTACCATATTTTGGTTAGTTATTTTTTGGAAACCTTGGGCTACAGCCGTATTTTCTTTGTATTAGAACATGAAAATTCTGACTCGGGCTCTAGGATGTCTAGTGTTATCAGCGTAAGCAGTACAGTGAGTGCTGTCACAGCTTAGGAAAACACAGATAAGGGACTCTGCCTGCTTTAGGCTGTGTCCCTGTTTAGTACGTCCTAGGAATCTTTACAGCATGATTTTATACATGATTTTATCTCTTAGAAGCCATGTAGTTTGACCTTGCTATAATTGTTTTTCTTGTGTAGCCCCTTTTTCCCATCTTTGGTTAGATTAAGTGTTTTGTTTGTTTCTAATTCTTCTTGCAGTTGGTTAAAAATGACCAATCTTTGGGTTCACCTTCTTATTTAGCTTCTCTAGGATCACGAATTATAGGCTCAATGTCCTTTATTTATGGCTAGAAACAAAATATGAGTGAGTACATCCCATGTTCCTCTTTTTGGGTCTGGCTTACCTCACTCAGGATAGTGTT
>NW_026068157.1:1626909-1628023 GCF_014885135.2 Alexandromys fortis | reverse complement strand
ATTTTCTCCAGGAACCAGCTTTTTGTTTCATTGATTCTTTGGATTGTTTTCTGTGTTTCTATTTTGTTGATTTCTGCCCTCTGTTTGATTATTTCCAGTCTTCTTCTCCTCCTAGGTGAGTCTGCTTCTTTTTTTTCTAGAGCTTTCAGGTGGGCAATTAAGTCTCCAATGTGTACTTTCTCTGTTTTCTTTAAGTGGGGACTTAGTGCTATGAACTTTCTTCTTAGCACTTCTTTCATAGTGTCCCATAGGTTTGAGTATGTTGAGTCTTCATTTTCATTGAATTCAAGAAAGGCTTTAATTTCTTTCTTTATTTCTTCCTTGATCCAGGTGTGCTTCAGTAGTTGACTGTTTAGTTTCCATGAGTTTGTAGGCTTTCTAGGGGTAGCATTGTTGTTGAATTCTAACTTTAATCCATTGTGATCTGATAAGACACAGGTGGTTACTAATATTTTTTGAAACTGTGTAAGTTAGCTTTGTTACTCAGTATGTGGTCAATTTTCGAGAAGGTTCCATGAGCTGCAGAGAAGAAGGTATATTCTTTTTTATTTGAGTGAAATGATCTATATATGTCTGTTAAGTCCATTTGATTCATTACCTCCCTTAATCCTCTTATTTCTCTGCTACGTTTCTGTCTGATTGACCTGTCCATTGGTGAGAGAGGGGTGTTGAAATCTCCTACAATTAGTGTGTGTTGTTTTACGACTGCCTTGAGTTTTAGTAATGTTTCTTTTACGTAAGTGGGTGCTTTTATATTAGGGTCATTGATATTCAGGATTGAGACTTTGTCCTGATGAATTGTTCCTGTTATGAGTAAAAAAATGTCCCTCTCCATCTCTTCTGATTGATTTTAGTTTGAAGTCAACTTTGTTAGAAATTAGTATGGCCACACCTGCTTGTTTCTTAGGACCATTTGTTTGATAAACCTTTTCCCAGTCCTTTACTTTGAGTAGATGTCTGTCTTTGTGGTTGAGGTATGTTTCTTGTAAACAGCAGAATGTTGGATCCTGTTTTCGTATCCAATCTCTTAGCCTGTGCCTCTTTATAGGTGAGTTGAGTCCATTGATATTAAGTGATATTAATGACCAGTGGTTGTTAACTCTGGTCATTTTTT
>NW_026068157.1:1623744-1626134 GCF_014885135.2 Alexandromys fortis | reverse complement strand
TTCATTCTTCAAGTCTTGAACTGCTTCCCTTACCTGTTTGATTGCTTTTTCTTGTTTCTCTTGGTTTTCTTGGGTATCTTTGAGCGATTTATTCATTTCCTCTACCTTTTTGTTTGTAATCTCTAATTGTTTATGGCAGTTTTTCACCTCCTGCTTAAGGTCTTCTATTATTTTCATATAATTCACTTTTGAGTCGATTTCTTCTAATTCTTCTGGAGTAGGGTGTACAATTCTTCTTGATTCGGGATCCCTGGATTCTGGTGATGTCATGTTGCCTTTCAGGTTGTTGGAGGTATTCTTGCATTGGCGCCTTCCCATCTCTTCCTTCAAATGGAGCCAGGAGAGGCCTGGTGTCTTGGTCCAGACTTTGCTGTGACTGACTCTCTGGGTGTATCTCCTCAGTGTAGAAACAGGAACCGTTCCATCCAGATGAAACTCGTCAGCACTGAAACATGGATGCCTGGTAATCCAATGACCCGTGGACAAACGGTCAAAATTGGAGGGCAGTGCGGGGGTCGAGTAGAAGACAGGAGACGCTGCGGGCAAGCTGAAGGTGCCCGCGCTCCCTTTGAGGGTCCTTGAGGCCTTCCCGGTAGGCAGGCACTCACCTCTCTGGGTGGGTAGCCTTAGTGTAGGAGCAGAAAACTGTTCCTGAGCAAAGGAACTTGCAGATCACGCAGGCTTGGGGGCGGGGGGAACGGTCGTGTGTAAGAAAGACAGCCCTGCAGAAGGAGCTGGGGGAGGGGGGTTTGTGCTGTCTTCTGGGACAATCCGCCCCTGGATAGCACACACTCACCCATCCAGATGGAACTCCTCAGCACCTAAACAGGGATGGCTGGTAGCCCAATGAGCCGGGGACAAATGGAACTTTTTTTTTTTTCAAAGTCTTAAAGTTCTTGTCAAATTGTTCTTTCATTTTCTTGGTTAGTGTTACCCCAAGAAACTTCATGCTATTTGTGGCGATTGTAAAAGGTGATGTTTTTCTGATTTTCATCTCAGCTTCCTTTTCCTTTGTGTATAGGAAGGCTACTGATTTTTTTAGTTGATCTTGAATCCTGCCACATCACTGAAGGTATTTATCAACTGTAGGAGTTCTCTGGTAAATTTTTGGGGGTCACTTATGTACATTATCATATCATCCTCAAATAAAAGTTTGACTTCTTCCTTTCCAATTCAAATCCCCTTGATCTCCTTATGTTGTCTTATTGCTATTGCCAGAACTTCAAGCACTATGTTGAAGAGATAGAGAGAGACTGGACAGCCTGTCTTGTTTCTGATTTTAGTTGAATGGCTTTCAGTTTCTCTCCATTTATTTTGATGTTGGCTGTCAGCTTGCTCTATATTGCTTTTATTATATTTAGATATGATTCTTGTATCCTTAATCTCCCCATTACCTTTATTTAAGGGTGTTGAATTTTATCAAATGCCTTTTTGGCATCTAATGAAATAATCATATTTTTTCTTTCAGTTTATTTATAAGAAGGATTACATTGATAGATTTTTATATATTTAACCAGCTCTGTATCACTGGGATGAAGTGTACTTGATCATGATGGATGATTTTTTTTATGTGTTCTTGGATTCAGTTTGCCAGTATTTTATTGTGATTTTTTGCATCGATGTTCATGAATGAGACTAGTCTGTAATTTTTTCTTGGTTGAGTCTTTTTGTGTTTTTGGAATCAGGGTAACTGTAGCTTTATAAAAAGAGTTTGGCAAAAAAAATGTGTTTGGCAATGTCTCTTCTGTTTCTCTTATTTGGAATACATTGAGGAGTGTAGGTATTATTAGTTCTTCTTGGAAGGTCTGGTAGAATTCTGCACTAAAACCATCTGGTCCTGGGCTTTTTTTGGTTGCAAGGTTTTTAATGACAGCTTCTATTTCCTCGTGACTTATAGGTCTATTTAAATCATTCACCTGGTCTTGATTTAATTTTGGTGTATGATATTTATCTTAAAAAAGTCCATTCCTTTTATATTTTCCAATTTTGTGCCATACAGGCTTTTGTAGTAAGACCTAATGATTCTCTGAATTTCCTCAGTGTCTGTTGTTATGTCCCCCCTTTCATTTCTGATCTTGTTAATTTGAGTATTCTCTCTCTGCCCTTTGATTAGTTTGGATAAGGGTTTGTCAATCTTGTTGATTTTCTCAAAGAACCAGCTCTTTGTTTCATTGATTCTTTAGATTGTTTTCTCTGTTTTTATTTTGTTGATTTCAGCCCTCAATTTGATTATTTCCAGTCTTCTACACCTCCTGGGTGGAGTCTGCTTCTTTTTTCTAGATCATTCAGGTCTGCTGTAAGGTCACTAATGTGAGCTTTCTCCATTTTCTTTATGTAGGCACTTATTGCTATGACCATTCCTCTTAGCACTGCTTTCATAGTGCCCTATA
>NW_026068157.1:1606795-1619159 GCF_014885135.2 Alexandromys fortis | reverse complement strand
TTTTCTTTGATCAGTGTGTTTATTTTCTCTATGGTATCTTCAGTATCTGATATTCTTTCTTCTATCTCTTGTATTCTGTTGGTAGTACTTGTCTCTGTAGTTCCTGTTCGTTTACCCAGATTTTCCATCTCCAATCTTCCCTCGGTTTGTGTTTTCTTCATTACTTCCAATTCATTCTTCAAGTCTTGAACTGCTTCCCTTACCTGTTTGATTGCTTTTTCTTGTTTCTCTTGGTTTTCTTGGGTATCTTTGAGCGATTTATTCATTTCCTCTACCTTTTTGTTTGTAATCTCTAATTGTTTATGGCAGTTTTTTACCTCCTGTTTAAGGTCCTCTATTAATTTCATATAATTCACTTTTGAGTCGATTTCTTCTAATTCTTCTGGAGTAGGGTGTACAATTCTTCTTGATTCGGGATCCCTGGATTCTGGTGATGTCATGTTGCCTTTCAGGTTGTTGGAGGTATTCTTGCATTGGCGCCTTCCCATCTCTTCCTTCAAATGGAGCCAGGAGAGGCCTGGTGTCTTGGTCCAGACTTTGCAGTGACTGACTCTCTGGGTGTATCTCCTCAGTGTAGAAACAGGAACCGTTCCATCCAGATGAAACTCGTCAGCACTGAAACATGGATGCCTGGTAATCCAATGACCCGTGGACAAACGGTCAAAATTGGAGGGCAGTGCGGGGGTCGAGTAGAAGACAGGAGACGCTGCGGGCAAGCTGAAGGTGCCCGCGCTCCCTTTGAGGGTCCTTGAGGCCTTCCCGGTAGGCAGGCACTCACCTCTCTGGGTGGGTAGCCTTAGTGTAGGAGCAGAAAACTGTTCCTGAGCAAAGGAACTTGCAGATCACGCAGGCTTGGGGGCGGGGGGAACGGTCGTGTGTAAGAAAGACAGCCCTGCAGAAGGAGCTGGGGGAGGGGGGTTTGTGCTGTCTTCTGGGACAATCCGCCCCTGGATAGCACACACTCACCCATCCAGATGGAACTCCTCAGCACCTAAACAGGGATGGCTGGTAGCCCAATGAGCCGGGGACAAATGGAACTTTTTTTTTTTTCAAAGTCTTAAAGTTCTTGTCAAATTGTTCTTTCATTTTCTTGGTTAGTGTTACCCCAAGAAACTTCATGCTATTTGTGGCGATTGTAAAAGGTGATGTTTTTCTGATTTTCATCTCAGCTTCCTTTTCCTTTGTGTATAGGAAGGCTACTGATTTTTTTAGTTGATCTTGAATCCTGCCACATCACTGAAGGTATTTATCAACTGTAGGAGTTCTCTGGTAAATTTTTGGGGGTCACTTATGTACATTATCATATCATCCTCAAATAAAAGTTTGACTTCTTCCTTTCCAATTCAAATCCCCTTGATCTCCTTATGTTGTCTTATTGCTATTGCCAGAACTTCAAGCACTATGTTGAAGAGATAGAGAGAGACTGGACAGCCTGTCTTGTTTCTGATTTTAGTTGAATGGCTTTCAGTTTCTCTCCATTTATTTTGATGTTGGCTGTCAGCTTGCTCTATATTGCTTTTATTATATTTAGATATGATTCTTGTATCCTTAATCTCCCCATTACCTTTATTTAAGGGTGTTGAATTTTATCAAATGCCTTTTTGGCATCTAATGAAATAATCATATTTTTTCTTTCAGTTTATTTATAAGAAGGATTACATTGATAGATTTTTATATATTTAACCAGCTCTGTATCACTGGGATGAAGTGTACTTGATCATGATGGATGATTTTTTTTATGTGTTCTTGGATTCAGTTTGCCAGTATTTTATTGTGATTTTTTGCATCGATGTTCATGAATGAGACTAGTCTGTAATTTTTTCTTGGTTGAGTCTTTTTGTGTTTTTGGAATCAGGGTAACTGTAGCTTTATAAAAAGAGTTTGGCAAAAAAAATGTGTTTGGCAATGTCTCTTCTGTTTCTCTTATTTGGAATACATTGAGGAGTGTAGGTATTATTAGTTCTTCTTGGAAGGTCTGGTAGAATTCTGCACTAAAACCATCTGGTCCTGGGCTTTTTTTGGTTGCAAGGTTTTTAATGACAGCTTCTATTTCCTCGTGACTTATAGGTCTATTTAAATCATTCACCTGGTCTTGATTTAATTTTGGTGTATGATATTTATCTTAAAAAAGTCCATTCCTTTTATATTTTCCAATTTTGTGCCATACAGGCTTTTGTAGTAAGATCTAATGATTCTCTGAATTTCCTCAGTGTCTGTTGTTATGTCCCCCCTTTCATTTCTGATCTTGTTAATTTGAGTATTCTCTCTCTGCCCTTTGATTAGTTTGGATAAGGGTTTGTCAATCTTGTTGATTTTCTCAAAGAACCAGCTCTTTGTTTCATTGATTCTTTAGATTGTTTTCTCTGTTTTTATTTTGTTGATTTCAGCCCTCAATTTGATTATTTCCAGTCTTCTACACCTCCTGGGTGGAGTCTGCTTCTTTTTTCTAGATCATTCAGGTCTGCTGTAAGGTCACTAATGTGAGCTTTCTCCATTTTCTTTATGTAGGCACTTATTGCTATGACCATTCCTCTTAGCACTGCTTTCATAGTGCCCTATATGTTTGTATATGTTGTGTCTTCATTTTCATTGAATTCAAGGAAGAGTTTAATTTTTTTCTTTATTTCTTCCTTGACTCAGGGTTGGTTCAGTAGTTGACTATTCAGTTTCCATGAGTTTGTCGGCTTTCTGGGTGTAGTATTGTTAAATTCTAACTTTACTCCATGATGATCTGATAAGACACAGGTGGTTACTCCAATTTTTTTGTATCTGTAGATTTTTGCTTTGTTACTGAGTATGTGATCAATTTTAGAGTAGGTCCCATGAGCTACTGAAAAGGTATATTCTTTTCTGTTTGGGTGGTATATTCTATAGAAGTCTGTTAAGTCCATTTGATTAATTACATCTGTTAGTTCTCTTAATTATCTGTTAAGTTTCTGTCTGGTTGATCTGTCTATTGGTAGGAGAGGAGTGTTGAAGTCCCCTACTATTCGCGTGTAGGGTTTGATGTGTGATTTGAGTTTTAGTAATTTTTTTATATATGTGGGTGCATCTGTAACTCTGATGTAAGTTTTTACTTTGGGAAGCAAGGAATGAACTAAAACAAGGGAGGAACCTGGAGGCAGGAACTGAAGCAGAGGCCATTGAGAGATGCTGCTTACTGACTTTCTCTTCTTGGCTTCCTCAGCCTGCTTTTCTCTCTTATACATTCTATGACTGCTTGCCCAGGGTTGAACTGTCCATAGTGGGCTGGTCCTTCCTACCTCATTAATCAAGACTGTATCCATAGGCTTCCCTATAGGCCAGTTTGATGGTGGCATTTTCTCAATTGCAGTTTCCTTTTCCCAGGTGACTCCAGCTTATGTCAAGTTGACAAAATCAGACAAGCAAGCAAGCAAACAAATGTATAAAGAACCAGGCATGGTGGTGGGGTTAAAAGTGGAGGGCATAATAGAACAAAGGCAAAAAGAAATTAGAGAGGGGTAAAACTGTGGGTGAGAAGATTTAAACAGGGATGTGGATGTGAGGATTAGGAATAAGAGGGAGATGTGAATGGAGGAGTGGAGGAATGATCAACCAGAATTAAAAAGGATAATGAAGCCATGTGGCTTGTCTCCCAACAGAAAACAGAAAAAGGGAAACCTAAGAATAAAGTCAAGTAAAAATAGCTTCATCATTCATCATATGAAACATTTCCTTTACTATGTTAATGTAACACAAAATTNTCCCAAGAGTGGCATTGCTGGGTCCAGGGGTAGGTTGATCCCGAATTTCCTGAGAAACCGCCACACTGCTTTCCAAAGTGGTTGCACAAGTTTGCATTCCCACCAGCAATGGATGAGGGTACCACTTCCTCCACAGCCTCTCCAGCAAAGGCTATCATTGGTGTTTTTGATTTTAGCCATTCTGACAGGTGTAAGATGATATCTCAAAGTTGTTTTGATTTGCATTTCCCTGATTGCTAAGGAGGTTGAGCATAACCTTAAGTTTCTTTTGGCCATTTGAACTTCAAGAAGTCATTGTTTTTTACTGCTGGGTAGTACTCTAATATGTATATATTCCATACTTTCTTCAACAACAGACATTTCTGCAGCCCCTCAACTTTTCTTGCAGCAGTGAACCATGCATGCCTGTTGCAGCTCATTAAATTCCCCAGATGGAAGAACAACTTAGCATCCTTTATCTCAGAGTTAAGGAAATGGTGGAAGAGAAGGCAGCCTAACATTGAGAGAGTTACGGATATAGGGAAAGGATGCAGGTCATCCTCTGACCTCCACATGTGTGCAGTGGCTTTGTGTAAAGACTTAAGATGTTTGATTAGGATGTGTGCAAATATGAAATGATGAAATGAAGACAGACATTTCTAATAAACTTTCTCTCTCTGTTTTAGATTATTTATGTCATCAGGAATCCAAAAGATGTTGTTACATCTAATTATTATATAGGAAAACATTTTGCCCTTTTGTATAATCAGCTGACTTTTGAAGAACATCTTAATGCATTTATCCAAGGTGAAGGTGAGTGGAACTAGGACCATCAATTTCATATTTTGAAATCAAGCCAAGACTGGAGATTTGTGTTGCATGTTTAAAAACTAAATCTGTGGATCACATTGTTTCAAATTTACTCAGTGTGGGACTAGAAAGATGGTTTAGCTGTCAAGAATGTGTGTTTCTCTTGTAGATGTCCAAGATTGGGTGCTAGCATCCATGTCAGATTGCTCTCAACTGCTTGTAACTCCAGTTCCAGGGGTCTAGCACCCTCTTCTGGCATCCCCCAAAACTGCATGCACCCATGTATGCACATAACTACACACACACACACACACACACACACACACACACACACATGAATGCAATTTAAAACAACAAAAATAAATACTTCAAAATTTTATACTATGGGATGTCAAAGGTTCTATAGACAATCTGATTTTCACTTAATACACTTTTAACTTAGAAAATCAATTCTTATATGATATACCATTTAGGTATGAATGATCATCTATCTTTTATTTTTATATTTTTCAGTTGACGATTTCCAAACATTATATTAATTCATTTAGTGTGTATGTATATGGGGTATACACATGTCATAGTACATGTGTGAATATCTGAAACAACTTGTAGGAGTCAGTACTCTCCTTCAAACGTGGGTTTCAGGGCTCAAACTCACATAATCAGGTTTGGGGTCACGTGCCTTTACTCACTGAGCCATTTTATCAGTTCTTGGTGTTTTATTCATGATGAAGTATTATTTAATAAACATATGATTACTTCATAAAATAGTTCTTACAGGTATTTGGATTCATTTGTTTTAAATACTTTTCTAGGCCAAGTTCAAAGAAGCAGGGCTGGAGAGGTGGTTCCGTGGTTAAGTCTTCTTTCTGCTTTTTCAGAGGGCTCAGGTTCAGTTCCCAGCACCCATGTGATGGTTTACAAACACTTGTAATTCTACTTCCAAAGATCCTATGCCCTCTTCTGGTCTCTGAGAACACTACCATGTAATGCACATACATACATTCATACCAGCAAACACTCACACATGAAATGAAGTTTAAAAAGTTCTTTTTTAAAAATGTAGGTAGTAAGCTTGTATATTTTTTCCCTCTAAAAAACACCACATGTGAGCTTTCTTTACCAATGTCATAATTGTATTATAGGCCTCTAGAGGTGGAAACATCCCTTACATCCCTCAGAGTAAACGCCATCTTCCAATCAGGGATAAGAATCAGTATCCATGAGGTATAAAATTTCAGTATTTGTTTCCTTTTCCTCCTCCTCTCCGTAGTGACTTTTGGATCCTGGTTTGATCATACCACTGGATGGCTAACAAGGAGAGACACAGCGAACTTCCTCCTCATGTCCTATGAGGAGCTACAGAGGGTAATTCTCTTCCTCTGTGCTCCCACATCCCATATCTGCCTTTCTTCCTTTCTTCTCTTCTCTGAGGGGTAAACAATCAGGTGAGTCACAGTCAGCATCTGCTGTCAACTTGACACAGCCGGGAGAGGCACGATCAATGCAGACACTGCCTCCACTGGATGTCTGTGGGAGCGTTTTCTCGGTTAATGATTAGCGTAGGGCGCCTACCCACTCTGGGGACGATATCCATGGGTGGGTGGGTGGGCTTGAGATATCTAAGAAAGGCACTGAGCGGCCTGGGGGAGATGTCAGTGAGCAGCACGCCTTGTAAGACCCTCACCTCTTATTCTCAAAGGTGTGAGAAGAAATTTCCTAGCAGAATGTTTTCCCAGGAATATAGTGGCCTTCTCCTTTCCCACCTGGGAGATTCCAAGTACAAGGCCACTTAAACCAGGCGGCCAACCACCTGGTGATAAAGAAAACAAAACAAAAAGCTGACTTAGCAGAATGGGAGGGAGCAAAAAGATCTTGCACCTGTGCCAAAGCAGCTTCAAAAAACCGCTTTGTAGTTACACCTTTAAAAGACTAACCCCACAGAGGAAACGCAACTCCTCTCTCTACCTTGCTGCAACAGGGTGTTGGAGACAACACTCCTCTGTGGTCTCTGCTTCAGTTCCTGCCTCAAGCTCCTGTCCTGGCTTCCCTCAGTGATGCTCAAAACCTGTCAGCTGAATAACCACACCCCAGGTTGTTATTTGTCAGTATTTTATCACGGCAACAGAGAATCAAACTAACTTAGGGAAGGTGTGTAAAACCTAACCTTTCATTGCCTACATAACCTCAGCAAGTTCTAACAGACCCTGAGACTCATTGTTCTCCTGAAACTGCAAAACAGCACTACTCAGCTAAAATGGAAAATGACAAATATCTAGAGTAGGGAAGGTCATGCTGTGTGTGGTTGGTAAGTGTTAGCCATGTCTTATTAAAGACATGTGCCTCGTCTAAACGATCCTTCAGTTACAGGGTAAGATCCAGATGGCTTTTGTTGAGGATACCAGCCTGGCACATGCTCTGAGTTCAAGCTCAGCATCCTTAGCACACGGAAGTTGTCACAGTGGATCCCACACTGACAACCTGACCACATCAACATATTTGATGCAGGCACCTCGACAGCTTCACATTGGAGTCCAGGGACAACCTAATGGGCTATTGAACTTAAAACTTAGGGCAAGGACCTTCCATATAGACTTTCAGAGAATGTTCCAGATTCGAGTTCTAAGTCAGAACTAAGGACTGGCCAACAGGAATCTCATCATTGCAAACTTTATATTACATGCAGCAATTTCAATGCTCCAAAGAGTAGTGATTTTTCATATAACTCTCTCTTTTCCAAGTGCACTTCTATGGGCTCATTTAACCCAGGTGACCATTGAAATTTTGATTTCTTTCTGTGGTATACAGTGTTTTGAGCAAGTGCCTGTTCATTTACCACCTCCAGCTTTCAACCAAGTTTAGATCCAGTTGGATTCATGCGTTTTGTTTCTGCTAATAAAATTTGCCAATGGAAAGTTGGCAGCCAGGAGTAATGAGGAGCATAGTGGGGGGAGCAGAAAAAATGACTTGTGTGTTTCTATGAAATCTAGATGAGCCATATGTGGAGCACACAGGTGCAAGGGAGGACGAGGAGGAGGGGTGAGGAGGACAGCAAAGCATGATGGGTGATGAGTGAATATGAGTTCACTACAATGTTACACATGTATAAAGTGGCATCCTGAAATCCTACATTTTATACACTTAGAACTGATTCTGTTTTGACAAGGAAAAGCCAGGAGCTTGAGGTTGGCTCAGCAGTTCAGAGAATTTGCTTCTCTTCCAGAGGACCTGAGTTTGGCTCCCAAACCCATAGCAGTTAGCTCACAACTGCCTCTAATAATAGCTTCAAGGGTATCTTATACCTTCTTCTGGCCTACGTGAACACCTAAAACACGCACACATGTGCACGTGCAGACAGACACACACGCACACACACACACACACACACACACACACACACACACCACACAGCTTCCCCCCCTCCCCCCCAAGCTCATGACTGGCAGGCAGACTTGACAAAGGAATGGGTTTTCTTTTCATGACTCCTTCATCCCTTCACAATGTAAGACGGGTTATAAAAATTGGGGGAGGTGGGACTGGAGCAATGGCTCAGTGGTTAAGAGTACATACTGCATTTTAAGAAGACCTGGATTCGGTACCCAGCATCCGCATGGTGGCTCTTAGCCACCTTCAATGCCAACTCAAAGGGATCCAATGTCATTATCTGTCCTCAGTGGGCACTGAGTGTACATGCTTCATATATATATATATAATTGTAAATTTATACATACAAATATTATAAACTTATATTTTCATAGTACAGTACATATTATTATATAGTATACACATATTACATAACTTGTAAACAATATAAATGCACACTATAAATTTATAAATATGTATTTATGCATATTAGTATATATTATCTATAAATATACATATGATGTAGGATGTTGGAAAAAATAGCAGGTCACACACTATGGAAGTGTTCACCTTGATGAGCACTCAAGGGCTCCTTCACTGCTGGTATCCACTCACTCCTAATCACTTTGTCTCCATCAGTGCTGGTATCCACTCTCTCCTGATCACCTTTTTTCCACCCACAGGATCTCAGAGGCAACATGCAAAAATTGTGTCAATTTCTGGGCAAACCTCTGAGTCCAGAGCAACTCGATTCTTCTGTCCAACACTTGTCCTTCTCAGCCATGAAAGAGAACGCGATGTCCAACAGTATACTGCTAAGAAATCCGAAAGATGACACGGTCCACAATATACCATTGCTGAGAAAGGGTGAGACAGGATAGCGGGTCACAGTTGTACTTTAAATGGGTAGGTTCCCAACGTTTGCTAAAGCGCGAGACACGGAAACAGATGCTCAGAAGCTAGAGTCCTATCCCATCATATTCTCTGAGAACAGTCGCTGCCCACATTACTGAGAGTTCACCAGAGGAGGAATGAGAGGTTCCTGTGTCCTGCTGCCTCTGCTGTGCAGCGGATAGGTCTATACACTTAGACCACTCAGCCGCAGGGACATTGTCCACGTCTGTAAGAAACCGGAGATAGAGTCGCAGTAACAAGACTGTCCAGTTCAGAGGGTGCTGTGATTACAACAGACAACCCCTGCAAACATCTGTGTGTCTATATGACAGAATGGTCGTTCATCAGTAATAGAATATGTTCACACATGCAGCAACTTGGATGGATTCCAAGGGCTTTATGCTGAGCGACAAAAGTCAACAACATAAATCTGCACACAATATATCTATGTAACATTCATAACATAGAAGACAATTGGAGAGGCAGAGAATATGTTGCTGGTGTTCAGGGATCCAGGTGCTGAGACTTGATAGTAGTATTGGGAGATGCTTGTGGCAGTGGACTATCTATGCATTTCAGTGGAAATGGATCACAGAGATCCCATGTGGAAAAAAGTGACTTAGAGCACGGCATTTTCCTAGTGGAGATCTTTCTGATCATAGCGCTGTGTGAACATTCCCTTAACTAGAATACAACCTTGGTTGGAAAAATAGTTGAAGGACACACACTTTGGTGCCAATTCTGTAGCCTGCTACTCTATCACATGGTTGACATTTTTCCACATGGAGGGGTGGACTGAGGTTCAGCTGTGAGAACCTCTTCAGTTTTTACTTCAAAATTTCAAGACTAGGATTTTCCACGTGACCTTTCAGGCGCTCACAGCCACTGACCTCAGATCATCGCAAGTCCCGTCCCTTTCCCTCTCACGTGGTTCTGACAGCGGGTACAGAGCAGGAAGTTGTAGGATGGCTCCTTTTGGTCCATCCAGAGACACCAACTGGATGGGTGAGGTCAGAGGGAGACAGGCTTGGGCTGCTCACATGCGGTGCTCACTCATTTCCCTTCTGTGTCTGACAGGCACGTGTGGCGACTGGAAGAATGTCTTCACTGTGGCCCAGAGTGAAGCCTTTGACACCGTCTATCAGGAGAAGATGGCGAAGCTTGATCCTGGTCTCTTCCCCTGGTCAGAATACTGCTGACTGATTCCCCGCCCCTCCCAGACAGGGTTCTCAGTGCAGTCCTGGCTGTGCTGGAACTAGCTCTGTAGACAGGCTGGCCTTGAATTCATAGATCCTCCTGCCTCTGCTTCCTATGTGCTGGGATTAAAGGGCTGCATCTCCTCAGCCTTATTGTCTGGTTGGAAGACTGTAAATAAACCTTCCAAGAACTCTGAGTGTTAGCTACCCATAATTTAAAAAAAAAAAAACCTGTCTTCCTTTCTTCCTTCCTTCCTTCCTTCCTTCCTTCCTTCATTCCTCCCTTCTTCCCTCGTTCGTTCATTCCTTCATTTTTTTTGGTCATATGGATGCAAGTCAGTCATCTGGATACAGGAAATCTCAACTGAGAAAACACCTCCATCACACTGTTCTGTAGGAGCACCCAGCCCACTCACGGTGGTGCTGTCTTTGGGAAGTGACTCTTGGTTGTATGAAAAAAAAATCAGTCTGAGGAGGTGATAGGGAGCAAGTCCATAAGCATCATTCCTCCATGGTCTCTACTTCAGTTCCTGCCTCAGTTTCCCAAGATCATGGGCCTGCAAGCCAAATAAACCCTCCTGTCCCTATATTGTTTTGTTTGGTGTTTTATCGCAGCAATGAAACAAAGATTAGATTCTGTCCCTTTGGGTGGCCTAGCAGCTCACATCACAAAACTCTGAGAAAAATACATTTTTTAAAAAACCCGATGGAATCTAGAGCAGACAGTCCTGTCCCTAGTTCCCAGAACTGAATTGCAGGAAGGCGTTCATAACTCGACAGCAATGTATCATCACTGTCAGCCTGCTGCCTGGGGAGTTTGTGGTTGTTGCAGGGGTGTGTGCTGGCCCGAGGTTTACGTCTCCAGTCCTAAGGAGCACACAGCGTCAACTGATGTGGGATTCCCTCTGTATGCTGGGAACCACTGCTTAATAGATAAAGCTGCTTTGGCTTGCCAGAAGGACAGAGCACAGCAAGGCGGGAAAATCCAGACAGATGCACAGAGAGGGTAGGCGGAAAATGAAGAGCAGGGATTCCACTAGGTTAAGGAAGGAGTCTACACTGCATTAAATGTAGCAGAGTCAAATTGAAGCCGAATTATTAGGACGGGGAAGTCAGTTATTTCTATTAGGAAAGCTCAGCTGAATTAGTAAGGTTTTTTCTAGTTTCTGAAAACAATAAGGACTGGAGAGAAGGCACAGACATTAAGAGTACTCTTTGTTCTTGCAGAGGACCCGCGTCCAATTCCTTGCATCCACATGGTAGTTCATAATCACATGTAACTATAGTTCCAGGGGATCTGATGCTGCCTTGACCTTCGAGGGCTTCCATACACACAGGTACACGTACACACACCTGGTATACACATATCCATAAAATTATTTTCTTAAAAGGAAAAATAGTCTAATTATTCAGTAGTTCTCAACTTTTCCAATGCAGCTAGTCTTTAATACAGCTCACGTTGTTGTGATTCCCCAACAATACAGTTTTCATTGCTACTTCATAACTCTAATTTTGCTACTGAAATGAATTGTAATGTAAATATTTGAAAAGCAGGACATATAATATGAAATCCCTTTTGGAGTTATGATCCACATGTTGAGAACTACTTATTAAGACTATTAAAATTGAAATATTGTTTAAATAGGACTAACTTCTTTATTCTAATTCACAGCAAATGTAACAGTGACTAACAACATGGAAAATCTTCAGTTTCAGAGGTTTATTATTTGTTGTATATATGTGTGTGTATATACATGTGTGTAGTGTGTTCATATATGTATTCGTGTGTGTATTCTTGTGTGCATACTTGTGCGTGTGTACTCATGTGTGTATATATGTGTGTGCATATATGAGCGTGTATGTATGTATATATGAGTGATTATTTGTATGTGTGTATATATGTGTGTATGTGTGCATGTGTGTATGTGTATACATACATGTGTGTATATTGTGCGTATGTATGTGTGCATGTGTATGTATGTGTGTATATGCATGTGTATATGTATATGTGTGTATATATGTGTTATAAACACACACACATATATATATGTGTTTAACTGGAGTTAAAGGCAGTTTTAAGACACACATGTAGGTACTGGGGTTTGAACTCTGGTCTCTGAAGACTGGGGAGCACTTTTAATCCCTTCCAGCCCCTCTTTGAAGGAATAAAGGGCAAACCTTAGCTTTTATTTCTGGGACTTAGAAAAATAATTTTTGAGATCACTTTTCTAAAAGGTATGATTCTTGATTTTAACTTTGGGAATTCTAGACATTATCTTCATGCGTCCCACCTTCTGCATGGCGATGCTTGTGTCTTTTAGGATCATGGCGTGAACTACAGTTCAGGTGATGTTAGCTGCACTGACAATGACAGCAAGTGTAACGTGTCACAAACAT
>NW_026068157.1:1581586-1605754 GCF_014885135.2 Alexandromys fortis | reverse complement strand
TTTTTTTTTTAAAAAAAAACCCTGCTTAGTAGGTGAAAGCAAGCCAAGCCGGCAGGGGTGAGAGACCTTCTGGGCTGTGGACCATTTGGGCCTTTGAAACTGATCTACCCAGTAGGTGTGGAGTTTGGATCCACATGGGCCATGCTAAAAAGAAATCCCACACTAGTTCAGAATTGCGTATAATAAAGGGTTAATTATTTAGGGGTAGACTCGCAGATCACAGTCCTCTGCACGAACAGGTAGCCGGAACCACATCCAGCAGCCGGAAGACAAAGGGAACGCACTTTACATATGATAGTGTACAACAGTGACCCCAAAAACTCTGCCAGAGAATTTCTACAGCTGATAAATACTTTCAGTGATGTGGCAGGATACAATATCAACTCATATAGCCCTCCTATACACAAATGATGAAGAAGCTGAGAGAGAAAACAGAGAAACATCAACTTTCACAATAGCCATAAATAACATAAAATATGTTCGGGTGACACTAACCAAAAAAGTGAAAGACTTATTCAACAAAAACTTTAAGTCTTTGAAAAAAATTGAAGAAGATACCAGAAAATGGAAAGATCTCCCATGCTCTTTAATAAGTAGGCTCAACATAGTAAAATGACAATCCTACCAAAAGCAATCTATAGATTCAATGCGATCCCCATCAAAATCCCAGCACAATTCTTTTATTTTTTTATTTTTCCACTCAAAAATTTACACTTCCTCCCCTTCTTCCATTCTCCTCCCACTCCCCCACTTATCATCCTCCCTCCCCCTCCCACCTTAAGAGAGGGCAGAGAACCCTGCCCTGTGGGAAGTCCAAGGCCCTCCTCCCACATCCAGGCCTAGGAAGCTGTGCATTCATATAGACTAGGATCCCCTAAAAAAACCAGTACATGCAGTAAAAACAAGTCCCAGCGCCTTTATCAATGGCGTCATAGGATCCCCCAACTCAGCCTGCTTCGGGGCTGAGGGTCTGGGGACAAAGTGGTGAGTGCAGCTGCTGCAGGAGTTTCTTTGTTTCACTGAGACTGCACCCAGCACAATTCTTCACAGACCTTCAAAACACAATAATCAGCTTCATATGGAAAACCAAAAATCCAGGATAGCCACAACAATCCTATACAATAAAGAACTTCCAAAGGCGTCACCATCACTGACATCAAGCTCTATTACAGAGCTACAGTAATGTAAACAGCTTGGTACTGGCATAAAAACAGAGAAGTTGACCAATAGAATTGAATCAATTAATCTACACACCTATGAACACCTGACTTTTGGCAAAGAGGCTAAAATCATACAATGGAAAAAAGACAGCATCTTCAGCAAATGGTGCTGGCATAACTGGATGTCAACCTGTAGAAGAATAAAAATAGATCCATATCCATCACCGTGCACAAAACTCAAGTCCAAATGGATTAAAGACCTCAATATAAATCCAACCACACTGAACCTGATAGAAGAGAAAATGGGAAGTAGCCTACAATGCATGGGCACAGGAGACCACTTCCTAAATATAACACCAATAGCACAGAAAATAAATAAATGGGACCTCCTGAAACTGAGAAGCTTTTGTAAAGCAAAGGACACAGTCAATAAGACAAAAAAGCAGCCTACTGAATGGGAAAAGATTTTCACCAATTCCACATCAGACAAAGGACTAATCTCCAAAATATATAAAGGATTCAAGAAATTAGACATCAAAATTCTAACTATCCCAGTTGAAAATGGGGTACAGAACTCAACAGAGATTTCTCAACAGAAGAATCTCAAATGGCCAAAAGATACTTAAGGCCATGTTTTTAACTTCCTTAGCTATCAGGGAAATGCAAATCAAAACAACTTTGAGATACCATCTTATACCTATCAGAATGGCTAAGATAAGAAACACCAATGTTAGCTTATGCTGGAGAGGTTGTGGAGGGGAACATTCATCCATTGCTGGTGGGAATGCAAACTTGTACAACCACTTTGGAAATCAGTGTGGTAGTTTCTCAGAAAATTGAGAATCAACCTACCTCAGGATCCAGCAATACCACTCTTGGGAATATACCCAAAAGATGCTCAATCATACTACAAAGGCATTCATTCAACTATGTTGATAGCAGCAATACTTGTAATAGCCAGAACCTAGAAACAACCTAGATGTGTCTCAACCAAAGAATGGATAAAGAAAATGTGGCACATCTACACATTAGAGTACTACTCAGTGGTTAAAAAATGATATCTTGAATTTTGAATGCAAATGGATGGAATTAGAAAACACTATCCTGAGTGAGGTAGCCCAGATCCAAAAAGTGAATATGGTATGTATTCACTCATAAATGGATAGTAGCTATAAACAAAGGATATTGAGCCTATAGCTCATGGTCCTAGAGAAGCTAAATAATAAGGTGAGTCCTAAGATAAACATACATAAATTCACCTGGAAAGTGGAAACAGATAAGATCGCCTGAAAAAATTGGGAATATGGTGGTGGAGGGAGAAGGGAAGTTGGAATTGGAAGAAGAGGGAGAAGGAGAGGGGTGGAAAGAATCTGATGGAATGGGATAGTTGAGTAGGAAGAAGTAGAGAGATGAGAGCAAGGAAAGAGATATCTTTATTGAATGAACCACTATAGAGTTATCAGAAACCTGGCTCTAGAAAAATTTCCAGGAATCCACAAGGATGACCCCAGTTAAGACCCTAAGCAACAGAGGAGAGGGGGTCCAATCTTGACTTGCCCTGTAGTCAGACTGATGAATATCTTAAATATCACCATAGAACCTTCATCCAGCAACTGATGAAAGCATAGACAGAGACCCAAATTGGAACAGTGAACTGAGCTCCCAAAGTCCAGTTGAAGAGTGGGAGGAGTGAGAATATGAGCAAAGGGGTCAAGACCATAATGGGTATACATCCACTGAAACAGTCTACTTGAGCCAATGGGAGGCTCACCAACTCCAGCCAGACTGGGAAGGAACAAGCATAGAACCAAACTAGTCCCTCTAAATGTCGTTGACGGTTGCATGGTTGGGGTATAATGGGGGGGGTCACTGACAGTGGAACCAGGATTTATCCCTACTGCTTGCACTGGCTTTTTGGGATTCTATTCTTTTTGGATGATACTTTGCTCAACCTATATATGTTAGAGAGGGCCTTGGACCTTCCCCAAAGCAATGTTCCTTAGGATTGGATGGGGGTGGGGTGAGAGGGTATGTGTAAGGAATGGGAAGAGGGAAGTGGGTGGTAACTTGGTTTGGTATGTATAATGCAAAAAGATAGTTTGTTTTCTTTTTTAGAAAATAAAAATAGAAAATAGAAAAAAGGAAATGGAATGAAAGGATGGTGGACTTCAAGACAAGATCCCACCCAGCTAAGTCTCCAATTTGTGAAAAGGAACTAAGGGAAAGTTTAGAGTCAGGTGTAGTGGCTCACGCATTTATCCTGGCACTGGGAAGGCAAAGCCTGGCCAATATCTTAGTTTATGGCCAACCTGTTCTAGAGATCCAGTTTCAGGACAGCCAAGCTTAGGCAGTGTAGGGACAGAAAGCTGGTGAAGATGTAATTGAACAAGAGGGCCTTGTTCTAACCACAGCGAGCAACAGAATTAGGCTGTGTGGTTCTGGCTTTAGAGTTAACTGTAGAAGAAATGGGTTATGTAATTTCCCCCTTTACCTAAGGAAAGCCACTGAGGCCAGGCATGTGTCAGGGGTGTCCCTCAATGGAGGCCTAGAGAGGCCATTGTGGGAAGCTGTGAATTTGAAGCCTGGATTACCTTGGAGACTCCAAGATGTTCGATATGCCAGAGTTGTGGGTGGGATCCCTGCCAAGGAGTAGAACCAGCCCAAGAGAGCAAAGTCAACAAAGCTGAATGGCGTTGGAGCGCTGGAGAGTGTTTTGACATCAGACATGGAAATGCAGAGTTTGGAGTTTGCCCAGCTGGTTTTGGTCTTGCTTTGGTCTAGTATTTTTGCACTGTGCTCCCTTTCCCAAGTTTTGGAAAAGTAATGTGTATTCCATGCCATTATTTGATGGAAGAATGTGACCTGTGTTTTGATTTTGATTTTATAGTGTTTACAACTAAGAGATTGCATGATCTCCGGAGAATCTTTGAACTTTGGACTTTTAAACATTGTTGAGACTGTGATAGACTATGTGGACTTTTGAAGTTGGACTAAATGCATTTTTCATTGTTATAGCTACAAGCCTATGGGGGCCAGGGAGTGGAATGTGGTAGTTTGAATGTAATTTGCTCCCATAAGCTCATAGGGAAGCTTAGAAGCTTAGAAGGTAAGATTTTGTTGGATTAGGTGGCCTTGTTGGAGGAAGTGTGTCTCTGTGAGTGCAGACTTTAAGGTTTCCAATGTTTAAGATACTGCCCCATTGTAGGCAGAAACTGCTCATCCATTTCTTGGCTGCCCCAACCCGAATAATAAAACAGAAATCATATTAATTACAACACTATTTTGCCAACGACTCTAGTGTATTCCTAGCTTGTTGAAATATGGAGCGGCGGGGCTGCGTCCCCAACACCCCGGCCGCTTGGCTAGCTCATGCCCGAAATAACAACACACAAACTGTATTCATTTAAGAACTGCTTGGCCCATGAACTCTAGCCCTTACTGGCTAATTCTCGCACCTGGACTAGCCCATTTCTAATAATGCGTGTAAGCACCCCAAGGTGCGCTTACCGGGAAGATTCTAGCCTCTGTCCATCCTGGGAGAGTTGAGCGTGGCCATGGCGTCTCTGCTCCAGAGAGCAGAGTCTCTCTGGAAGCAAAGCAGAGTCTGACCTCACTTCCTCTTCCGCCCAGAATTCTATTCTGTTTACTCCTCCCATCTATGTTCTAAGCTGAGGCCAAGCAGTTGGTTTATTATAACTTAACCAATGAAATCAACAGATTGATATATGACACTCCCACATCACTAGCTAGCTCTTACATCTTAAATGAACCCATTTCTAGTGATCTATTTTTGTCACTAGACTGTGGCCTAGCGATAAGGTTCTGTTGGGCAGCTGGTGTCTTTCTCCTTCAGCAGCTACATGGCATCTCTCTGACTGTGCCTACTTTCTCTCTATCTCTCTATTTGGATTTCCCACCTGGTTTTATTCTACTAAGCCATTGGCTGAAACAGCTTTGTTAATAACCAATGGAAATAAAACATATTAATAGCATACAGAAGGGAATCTTTTTTTTTATTGAAAAAAAATTTCTGCTTCCTCCCAGCCTCCCATTTCCTTCCCCCTTCTTCCACTCCTCTCCCCCTCTCTCTTCAGTCCGAAGAGCAGTCAGGGTTTCCTGCCCTGTGGAAAGTCCAAAGTCCTCCCCCCTCCATCCAGGTCTAGGAAGGTGAGCATCCAAACTGGCTAGGCTCCCACAAAGCCAGTACATGCAGTAGGATCAAAACCCTTGGCTTCTCATCAGCCCACAGAGGGGAATCTTACATCATCCAGTGTCACAGACGCTCCTGTTGCTTACAAACCATGATGTAGGGCACTTGGCTACTTCTCCAGCACCGTGTCTGCCTGCATTCCACCATGGTGCACCATGATGATAGTGGGCTGAACTCTGAAACTGTAAGCCAGTCACTCTACCCATTTAAATATTTTTCTTTATAAGAGTTATTGTGGTCAATGGATGAAACTAGAAAAAAAAGGTATTTAGTGAGGTAATCCAGACCCAGAAAAACAAATATCATGTGTACTCACTCGTAAGTAGCTTTCAGATATAAAGCAAAGAAAAACCAACCTACAGTCCATAACCCCAGAGAATCTAAACAACAAAGACAACCCTAAGAGAGACAATCATGGATCTACATAGAAAGGAGAAAAAGACAAGATCTCCTGAGTAAATTGGGAGCATGGGGGTCACAGGAGAAGGTAGAAGTGGGGAGAGGATGAAGGGAGGGGCATGGAGAAAATGTACAGTACAATAAAAACATACAAAGAAGAGCAGCTGTAGTCATGGTGTTACTTCATAGCAATAAGAACTCTAACTAAAACACACACCTAGAACATGTCAGGATATTAACTCCTGCTTGAACTTCACTTCCACTGTTTTCATGCTCCAGTCAAGGACCTTTTTTCCTGCTTATCTATTTATGCATATAGAGCTATTGGAGTCCTTCTAGGTTTGTTAGATGCACCTATCTGCCTATCTGAGGAGTTCCCCTACTGCCACATCCAATGCCAAACATCAGCTATAAGAAACCATGTCAGCCATTTCCTAGTAACATTTTATAGTTAGGACTTCCTCCTCAGAGAAGGCAGAGATGACAATAAGGAACATGTATTGGCTATGTACTTTAGAGTAGAAAGAAACAAAAAATATCTTTTTTTTTTCTTGACTGAAATCCAAGAATTTCCTTGGATCTTTTGCACAATCCTCTTTTCCAGAGGTTAGAGATGCCATATATGGTTGTCATCTTGGTCCCTGATGTTGTTTCTAAATGCCTTTAGGGTTCCTCTTCAGTGGAAAAGTTTTAGAGGGACATTGAAGTTCATTAAAGTAAAAAATCTCTAGCTTGGCCTGGTTGGGGACTTGTGTTTCACCTTAAATAGATCAATTCCCTGAACAAGGCTTCCATTTGATTTATTCTGAAATCACTTTATTAATGTAACTAAGAACCCCAAGAAGGAACCCCCAATTTCCATGTTATAATCTGGTGACCATGAAGAGACTAGCCAAAATTACAATAACAATGGTGTATATACATGTATGAATATACATATTCAATAATAAAATGCAATTTTAATAATGAAAGGTTACTTAAAGTAACTGCCTGATGTGGGAGGGTCTTCTGTTTTGTGTTGATTTCATTGGTTAATAAAGAAACAGCCTTGGCCATTTGATAGGCCAGCCCTTCAGTAGGTGGAGTAGACAGAACAGAATGCTGGGAGGAAGAGGGAATGAGGCAATCGCTAAGCCTCCCCTCTCTGGAGCCAACCGCCAGATCAGGCATGCTGAATCTTTCCCGGTAAGCCACCAACTTGTGGTGCTACACAGATTACTAAATATGGGTTAAAGCAAGATTAGCCAATAAGAGGCTGAAACTAATGGACCAGGCAGTGTTTAAATGAATACAATTTGTGTGTTGTTATTTTGGGTAAAGCTAGCCGGTGGCTGGGAGCCGGGAGGTGGAAACGGCCCACAGCTCCTTCTACAACTGCAGATTTCTGAGGTTCTCTGTCTTGATCTGTGTCTCTCGTTGCTTTTTATTGTACACGATCTGTGATGGGAGAGCTCCCCAAACCAATCCAATTCCTCTAGGACACTCTGTGGACACCACAGCCTGCTTTGAAACTGCTATCTGACTTAGTGATATTCAGAATCACGCCCCCTTCTTGAGACCTGTTGCCCAAGGATCCTCAGTTTATTCCAAGGAGATTCTGGAAGACAGGCATGCCTGACATCCACCATCTTAGGTTCTCTGGTGAGTTTGTTCTGCAATCTAATTTTACCACCGTTAGCCTCAACCAAAGTCATCACCTAAGAAGAGTTTCTTTGGATTCTCCATCTCACACTTTCCAAATCTTTACTACTTTGTGTGTATACCATAATTGTCACCATAGAGCCTTCATCCAGTAACTGATGGAAGCAGATGCAGAGATCCCCAGCCAAACACTGGGCCGAGCTCTGGTAGTCAGTTGAAGAGAGGATGGAGGGAGTATATGATCAAGGGAGGGGAGGTCAAGATCATGATGGGAAAATCCACAGAGACAGCTGATCTGAGCTTATGGGAGCTCATGGTCTCTGTACTGATAGCTGGGGAGTTGGCAAGGTACCGACCTAGGCCTTCTGCATGGGGGTGACAGTTGTGTAGTTTTGTCTTTTGTGGGGCCCCTAGCAGTGGAACCAGGACTTGTCCCTGATGCATGAGCTGCCTCTTTGGAACCTATTCCCTATGGTGGGATGCTTTGTCCAGCTTTGATACAAGGGGGAGGAGCTTTTTCCTGCCTTAATTTGATATACCTTGTTGATACCTTACCTTTTCTGAATGGAGACAGACAAGGAGTGGATGTGGGGGTAGAAGGGAGGTGGGGGGAGGGAATGGGAGGAGAGGAGGGAAGGGAAACTGTCATTGGTATGTAAGATAGATAGATAGATAGATAGATAGATAGATAGATAGATAGATGATAGATAGATAGATAGATAGATAGATAGATAGATAGATAGATAGATAGATGCTAGATAAAAATCCTCCTCCCTTCTGCAACACTTCTGATTAGTGATTGGGGTGTACAGTGCACCTAATTATGCTAATAATTTCTTCATCCCAAAGAAATGTCTGCTTCACAGTTTAGACCTCTTCTGAAGATGACTTCTAAGCTTTTATGCTCTAGACTGCACTTTTCATTTCTTTCACATTTCTTTTGTAGACTGTTGTCTCTGGTTGAGACCTGTCACTGAAGATCTTGCTCCAAGTTTCCCCACCATTTTTCCCTTACCGTCTATCTTGAGGGATCCTGAGGATCTTTGTTCTGTGATCTTCAGTCACTGAAGTCTACAGTCAAAATGACAAACACACAATATCACCACAAAACACTCTCTTCTGTCAAAGTAGATTGAATCTCCTTTCTTATTACGCAGACATTGTGCTTCTCTACATAATTCCATCAAGAGGGGGCTGAGTCTGAAGGATTGCCGTGCCTTCAGGCATAGCTCAGGGTACCCAGTGAGCTCCAGTCCAACCTGTTACACGGAGACCCTGTCTCACACCTCTCCCTGACCCCAACATGAGTATTCACATAAAATTGTAATTAGAAAATAAAGGAATTACTCAAATGAGGTCAGGAAGATCCATGTTATTCATTATCAAACAAAATCATCATCGTTGTTATTACCTGAAGGGTTTTGACCCATTTTCTCTCCTTATAGATGAGGTTAATGACTCATACATATTGGCACATAACTGACACCTGGCAAGGGTACCTCTACCCTTCTCTCCTACACACATCCAAATTCAACTCTCCAAGTTCTATTACTGTTCTTTAATACCTTATGTCACTGTGCTCTATCTCCTTTCAGCGTCCCATGGCCCTTGTTAAATTTCTGTCTTTTAAGGAAATTTAAGGTTATTCTACAGGAAAAACACTTATCTAAATATTCACGTATGAGGCTAATAGCCCATATGTAAATGTCAATTAGCCAATGTTTATCCTAGATCAGCTGAAGGCACTTGAGGAATAAGTGTTATATTAGTCTTCTTTCTGTGCTTTATTTCAACATATATTTATCCCCAAAGCTGGCATATTCACTGTGGACAACTATTGTGCAATGATAGTTTGATTCTCACACATCCAAGTAAATGTTCTTAGACTGTGCCTCAATTTTTTGATTTATCACAGGAGTTTTTTACTTTCCACCAAATGAAAATCAAAACTAGGTCTCTAGTTTTCTATTAAACCAAGAATAGCAGTAAATGTGCTTGGACCTACTTATTTCTTATTTATTTATTTCCATATCTTTGCCTGATTGTCCGGGATCTCTTCTTTACAAGCAGATTCTCCAGATACTAGTGCAGTACATTAGGCTGCTGATAAGGATTTTTGAGTGTATCAGAAAACAACTCATGATCTCCCTGGGAACAGGTGGTCATTGGAGTAGCCCCAGAACTCAGGAGAGAAACATTGACTTCAGTTAACACATTTGCCAGACTTAAATATCCTGGAACTCACATAGGAAAATATGGAATGAAATAACTTTCTGGAGGATAACAGACCCCTAATGACATGTTGATGTTTTCTGGGAGGACTTTGTGACAGCATGATGGTGCAGGAGGAAAATATTCCCTGGAGATACACACAACAAATCTCTTGATCTACTCTTGAGTGGCTAATTCATGCCTGACTCCAAGACCAATTCAGAACTTAGATTCTCCCAAGGGAGACATGGAAAACTTTTTCTAACTTCAGCTACTCATTACGATCTAACAGACTTCTAGGCGTCATCATTAGGCACCAGGAGGTACAAATGAGATTTGCTCTGGGGATGAAGGAGTTGTTTTCCCCACTGCAGACAATCTCAGCGACACCACGGATGACGCAGTTATGAGCTCTCTGAGGGATGTCATGTCCAGGTACACTGTTGTCTTATGAGCACTGGAAACCTGGACTCTTTGGGGGCCCCCTTTACAACAGTGCATTGAAAATAAGGGGCACTGAAGTTCCTTGCATTCTTTTTCAGTCCAAGAGCTACACCAAGAAGGTCTTCAATGGGCAAGGCACTGTGAGATATGCTTCACAGGAAACTGGCCTCAGGAACTGGCCTTCATCCTATGAGCATCCTCATCCTTGCTGTGGCTTGGAAGGTGGGATCCTTTCAGCCACAGACCTTTTAAATTTCCCTTCTTCCTTCTTCACTGTACCTTGTCTTCTGAAACCAGCATGACTCATGGCTTCTTCTGGATGTCTGCAGTTCAGTTCAAGCGGGTCAGTGTCTTGTTTTAGTCACAAATAAATGTCCGTTTCCCGATCAGCATTCAGCTGGAAATAGCATTCAGTGTGACGTCTGTGTGTGGGTTGGTGGAGTCTAGCTGATGTATGGAGGCTGAGTTCCTATGGAAAAGATACAACCAAGTAAGATGCAGACTAAGCATCGGCTTGCTAAGGGTATACTTGTGATTGTGTTAATGGGTTCAAATGTGACTGAGATGGTACAAGTAAGTCGGTCTCTGAGACCTGACAGTGTAGAACAACAATTAAGCTAGATAAAATTGTTAATAACTGAGACTCATTAACAAATGAGGAATTTTTTTTTGTGTAGAGGATACATGTGCAAACCTAGGTTCATCTGTGTGATGAGAACACTAGAGGCTTTATCAGAAATGATTGGTATTCTGTTATGTGCATGCATAGTATCAAATTTTCTCAAAAGCCAACATGCTGATTTCCTGCTTTTAACTCAGAGACAGAGCTTTACTGGTAGCCTGTAAACATTTATTTTTTAACACATTACTATAGCATAAGGAAGTGATATTGAATACTGATGAGGAAGTGTATACTCTTCCACTCTCCTGCATTCACATGCAAAGCCCAAACGTGTGTCATTGTGGTTTTTGCCAATAAAGGTAGAATTGCAGGATCCATACAACTTTCATCTTGAGGCAGGAGGAATTCAATAAGCACAAAAATTTATTCTGAGTTAATGTCTGTGCATTGTTCTCCAGGCAAAGCTACTGTAGTATGACACTGTAGTGTCTCCCTTTTCGGGAGAAGAAACCACCCCAAATCAATTGGTAAGCTTGGAGAACAGAGCAAAGCCTTGAGGACAGAACCGTCCCCCCGATGGTCACTCCAGTGTCCAGTGAAGCGCTCTCCATGTCTGCTCATAACAAAGACCTGAAAACCATTGAGGAAACTGCTCTCCAGATCTTCCTGCTTTGCCAGACTGGGATTGGAACTGTGGCCAACATCCTTCTGTTTATCCATAATTTCTCTCCAGTCTTTGCTGGCATTCAACTGAAGCCCACACAGGTGATCCTTAGCCACATGGCTGTGGCCAATGCCTTGATTCTCCTCATCACTGGGTTTCCAAACAATATGACGGTTTTTGCTCCAAGAAATCCTCTGACTGACCTCAAATGTAAACTTCAGTACTTCATTCGCCTGGTGGCTCGAAGCATAAATTTGTGCTCCACTTGTGTGCTGAGCACTCATCAGTTTGTCACTCTTGTTCCTGGTACTTGGGGCAGGATCATGCTCAGAGGAAAGGCACCAAATTTAGTGAGTTATTCTTGTTACAGTTGTTGGTTGCTCGGCATCTTAAATAATATCTACATTCCAATGAAAGTCACTGGTCCACAGAAAGCAGGCAATGACACTGATTCTAAAAGCAAGATGGTCTGTTCCACCTCTGGTTTCAGTGTAGGCATTGTCTTCTTGCGCTTTGCCCATGATGCCACTTTCATCAGCATCATGACCTGGACCAGTGTCTCCATGGTGCTTCTCCTATATAGACATCACCAGCGAACTCAGTGTATCTGTGCTCCCAATCAGGACCACAGAGGCCATGCTGAGACCAGAGCAGCCCACACCATCCTGTTGCTGGTGGTCACGTTTGTTAGTTTTTACTTCCTAAATTTTATTTGTATCATCTTTCAGACTGTTTTAATGGGCTCTCGTTTCTGGTTGAGGCATGTAGGTGAGGTTTTGGCTGTTAGCTTCCCCACCGTCTCTCCCTTACTGTTGCTCTCAAGAGATCCTAAGGATCCTTGTTCTTTGCTCTTCAAGCATTGAAAACCAGAGAAAGTAAAAATACCAAACCCATGCCTGTGGTTGGCAAGGGAGCTAACTGTCCCCATTACCAACTGTAGCACTAGGGAAAGTGGGCGTGGCTCCTCACCTGGGCAGCACAGTAGAGCTGACCCCTATGGACAAGGATGCTTGTGAATTGGCCCCGAGAACATGAGCATGGGAGATCTGGCTTTGCCCCTCATCTGCTTTGTGTTGCCATGGGTAGAAGAGAAATGCCCTCTCTCAACCCATCTCTGCCTGTGGTGGGCAGGAGAGCCAGTGTGGAGATCTTAGGAGCAGGAGAGCTGTCCCTGTCCCTTACCAACTGCAGCACTCGGGAGAGGGGCACCTGCACCTCACCTGAGCAATGAAAGAGAGTGGGCCCTTATGGCATAAGTGTGGGAGAGCCAACCCCGAGAGCATGAAAGAAGAACAAGTCCTGACCCTTGCTCACTGCTGCAAGGGATGCACTAGCCAGGGGAATGCTAGTGAGCTCACACTGGTGGTGAGGATGGGGGAGAACTGACAGGATGACCAACCTTTCAACTACTCAGGCCCAGAACCAGGGTTCTGAGTTGGCTCACCCCAACATCCACCCCATCTATGGTCTTTAGAGCATGTGAAGGGACCGGCCCTTCAGACCCAAAGATGCAGGACCTCCATGACAGAGGACAACAATAGGATACCCAAGAGGAGCTCCAGTGAGGGCCCAGTGTTAACAGTGGAGCAGAAAGCAGAGACTGAATCCGAGTGTGACTCTTGGGAATGAACACTCGCCAGTAAAGATGTATGGACTAGAGCATAAACTGTGTGACTGACTGAGTCACACTACAGCTTCCACGACAAGGGTTTTCTTTCTTTTCTTCTCTTAAATTTTATTTTATTGAAGGGAAGTTTGCAGGGTCAGAGGGCAAATAGGGAGGGGCAGAGAAGTGAATGGGATCGAGATGCATGATGTGAAAGGCACAAAGAATAAATAAAAGGAAAGTTAAAAATCAAACCCTGAAGATAGCTTTACTAATATAGCCTTAAATATTTTACTTCACAAATATGAGTTTTATGACTTTTTCTATGAGCCAGGCATGGTGCTCACTGCTTTCAATTGTAAAAGAATATGGTTGCAATGATTTTGTTGGTGTGAAACGATTTCTGGTCAGGATCTGATTGACCCAGTGGGTGAGTTCTCTGTGATCCTCCATTCTCTTGTATGTCATTGTGTCTGCTGCAGGCTTGCCTAAAGCAGACTAAACCCCTGAGCTTTAAACATCAGTTTAATGGGTTATAAGGTCTGTTCCTTCTAACAACACATTATACTTCAGATACAGATTTACCCCCTCTGAATAAAGTAGGATCTCTTGTTATCACTAAATTATTTCCTTCATTTTTCTTTTTACTTTTATTGATTCGTTGTGGATTTTATACCACATCCTGATTCCCACTTTCTCCCCATCTCCTTGAATCTGCTCTCTGCCCTTGCAACACCAAACCTAGTTTAAAAGAAAAACCAAAACAAAAGCAGAACCAAAAAAAGTAAGATCTTGTGGAAGTTGCAGTGTGGCCCGTTGAGACACAGTTTGCCCTTCAGTCCATTCATCTTTACTTGCAAGTGTTCCTTGCCTCAAGTCATTTGTCTGATTCAAGCCCTCTGCTTTCTGCTACACCACTGATAATGGGCTCTCCGTGGGGCTCCTCTTGGATAGCCTGTTGTTGTCCTGTGTCCTGCAGATCCTGGATCTTTGGGTCTGTAGGGCCAGTCCCTTTATACACTCCAGCAGATCATAGATGGGGTAGATGTTGAAGTGGACCAGCTCATAGCACTGGTTTGGGGCTGGGTTGGTCACCTCACTGGATTTCCCTTATCATCATCACTACCTGGATGAGTTCCCCAGCACTGCATTGGCAAGTTCATCCAATGCTGCTAAGGAACAAGGAACAGGCCTGTTCTCCTGCTCACGGGCTCTTGGATATGGTCCCCTCACTCGTATCACCAGGGCCAGTTTTCCTGTGTTGCCCAGGCGAGGTGCAGGGTCCTCTCTCCCAATAGCTGAAAGGGGTATACAAGTGATGTAGGAGGGTCTTCTGTTTTGTGTTGATTTCATTGGTTAAATAAAGAAACTGCCTTGGCCTTTTGATAGGAGAAAAAATTAGGTAGGTGGTGTAGACAGAACAGGATGCTGGGTAGAAGGCAGTGTGGCAGATGCCATGGCTCTCCGGCCCGAGACAGATGTAGGATAGAATCTTGCCTGTAAGCCACAGTCATGTGGTGATACACAGATCTATTATAAATGGGTTAGTTAAGATGTGAGAGTTAGCCAAGAAGAGGCTAGAAATAATGGGCCAGCAGTGTTTTAAATGAATACAATTTGTGTGTTGTTATTTGGGAATATAAACTAGCCAAGGTAGCTGGGAGCTGGGTGGCTGCTCCTTTTTACAACATACAAGGGGGAAGAGGGGTCATCTGCTGTGGGAGAATGCTCTTAAACACTGTAAAGATTTGCCACTTGTATTAGTTTATTAAAATGCTGATTGGTCAGGAGACAGGCAGGCAGTATAAGTGGGGTGACCAGAATAAGAGAATTCTGGAAGGAGAAAAGGCAGAGACATAGTTACCAGCTAGATGCAGAAGAAGCAAGGTGAGAATACCATACTGATTTAAGTTGTAAGAGTCAGTTAATAATAAGCCTGAACTAATATGCCGAACAGTTTATAATTAATATAAACTTCGTGTGTTTCTTAGGGACTAAACAGCTGTGGGAACAGGCAGCACAGAAACTTTCATCTACAAATGGCATCCATCATGGGGCAAGAATTTTCACATAAAGCCTGAGAAAGCTTTAAAAAAGGATTCTAGATAGACAAGAACAGAGTCAAGTGCAGCTTCTTGGTAACCATCTTTACTCCAGTGGGCTCCCTTAAGAGAGGCTTCCTAATCAAAGAGAACCCTAAGAGAGACATACATGGGTCCCCCCCCCAAGGGGAAGTGGAGAAGATCTCCTTAGTAAATTGGCAGCATTGGGAAGGGATGGGGAGGGGAGAAGGGAGCAGGGAGGAGAACATGAAGGATTGATAAGTTTGAGTTAGGTAAAGGACAGAGAAGAAGAACAAGGAAAGAAATACCTTGAAAGAAGGAGCCATTGTGTGGTTAGCAAGAAACCAGGCACTAGAAAAACTCTCAGGAAACCACAAGGATGACCCCAGCTAAGAATTTAAACAATACTGGAGAGGATGCCTAAAGTGCCCTTCCCCAGTAATCAGATTGATGACTTAATTGTCATCATAGAACCTTCATCTAGTAACTGATAGAAACAGATGCTGAGATTCACAGCTAAGCCGAACTCCTGGACTCCAGTCATAGAGGGGGGAGTGGCATTATGAGCAAAGGGACCAAGATGGGTATTCCTAGAGAAACAGCTGACTTGATCTAGTGGGAGTTCACTGACCCGAGACCGACAGCTGGGGAACAAGATAAGACCAAAATGGGCCCTCTGAATGTGGTGACAATTGTGAGGCATGAGCAGTTTGTGGGGCCACTAGTAGTGCAACCAGTATTTATTCCTAGAGCATGATCTGGCTCTTTAGAGCCCATTCCCTATGGAGGATAACTTGCTCAGCCTTGACACAGAGGGCAGGGGCTTGGTCCTGTCTCAAATGGTGTGACAGATTTTGCTGACTCCCAGTGGGAGGCCTCACCCTCTCTGGGAAGTGGATGAGGGGGTTGTGAGGAGATGCTGGGATGAGTAGGAAGATGGAAGAGGGAACTGGGATTGGTATGTAAAATAAGACTGTTTTAAAAGTAAAAAATAGAGGGTTCCTGACTCAGTGTTAGTGACAAAAACCTCGCAGCTCTTTTAAGAGGCCCTGCCACCAAGCACTTAAATTTTGTTTATGAGCAGCCAACAGTATGATTCTTGTTGGTTTCATGGACTTAGAAACTTCACAGAGTTGTGGTAATAAATGTGGTTCCCACCTGTATCTCCACTATGAAGCTAGACTCTCAGGAAGCTAAGGAATGGGGCAGAACCAGCTTCCAATGCCACATCTTTAAACCTAGACATGTTGCTTAGGAGATTTAAGACTCATATACTCAGAAAAAGATAGATATATACAGTAAAGAGAGATTCAGACTGAAAAAGCCTCTAAATGGTTTAAACATGTTTAAAATATATACATAGGCTTGGGAGAGAAAAGAAAAAAGATAGAAAATCCTTTAAAAAATAGAGTAGTCTGACAAGGTGGCACATGCCTTTAATATCAGCATTAGATTAGGAGGCAGAGGCAGGAAGATCTCTGTAAGTTCGAGACCAGACTAGTTGACAGAGAGTTCCAAGACAGACAAAGACAGACAAACTCTGACTCAGAAAAGGAAGCATTAAAAAATAAAATGAAAGAAGTAGAGTAAAAAAAAAAAGTTACATTAGCGTCCAGTTATGCCAACCTGTAGAAGCATGCAAATAGACCTATATCTATCCCCATGCACAAAACTCAAGTCCAAATGGATTAAAGACCTCAATATAAATCCTACCACACTGAATCTGATAGAAGAGAAAGTGGGAAGTAGTCTGCAATGCATAGGCACAGGAGACCACTTCCTAAATACAACACCAGTAGCCCAGACACTGAGAGTAGCAAAAATAAATGGGACCTCCTGAAACTGAGAAGCTTCTGTAAAGCAAAGGACACAGCCAATAAGAAAAAAAGGCAGCCTACTGAATGGGAAAAGATTTTCACCAGCTCTACATCAGACAGCGGACTGATCTCCAAATATGTAAAGAACTCAAGAAATTAGACATAAAAATTACAAATAATCCAATTAAAAATACGGTACAGATCTAAACAGAGAATTCTCAACAAAAGAATCTCAAATGGATAAAAGGCACTTAAGGAAGTTTTCAACATCCTTAGCTATCAGGGAAATGCAAACCAAAACAACTCTGAGATACCATTTATCCAGGAGGATAAATATATGTTTTTCTTTGGGTTCACCTTCTTATTTAGCTTCTCTAGGACCACGAACTATAGGCTCAATGTTCTTTGTTTATGGCTAGAATCCACTAATGAGTGAGTACATACCATATTCCTCTTTTTGGGTCTGGGTTACCTCACTCAGGATAGTGTTTTTCTATTTCCATCTATTTGCACGAAGTTCAAGATATTGTTTTTTACCGCTGAGTAGAACTCTAAAGTATATATGTGCCATACCTTCTTTATCCATTCTTCTATTGAGGGGCATCTAGGTTGTTTCCAGGCTCTGGCTATTACAAATAGTGCTCTTTCTGATACAGCTCATCTCGTGATTCAAGTCATTTGTTTATTTTAATGACCCTAGAAGTTCAAGTGTTCTGCCCACAGGCTTATGGGCTCTGGGTCATGCACTATGGTATTGGGGGACTCCCAGCAGTTACTTCATGACCCCTCCATACACCTGCCATCTTCAACTTGTGTTGGGACATCTCTTCTCCCTTGCCTGTCTATGCTGGAAGTTTAAGCTGGTTGACCACATGCAGGTTTTCTGTTGGTAACAACAATAACCATGAGTTCATGTTTCTATCAGCCAGGTCATTGCCAGCATCCAGTATTTCTCAGCATTTTTCCCATACTCTACTGCTACATAATTTTAACCCTTTCTTACTTAGTGTCCCTGCAGCCTTGAGACTAGGAGTAGCTTGGAGAAAAAGGACTGTTTGCAGGGAAGCTCTCAGAGTCATTTAGCCAGGAGTTATTGATCTCTATTAACCACTACCAACTGAAATAAAAAGATCTTTTGATAAATGCTGAGATCAGTGTGAATCCATGAACACGGTATTTAGAAGGCAGTTTGACAACAGGAAGAATTATCAAAGCAGCACCAAAAAGTTATCTCCTTGGAATTAAGATTTCTTTAGCAGTGGCTTTTGATGACATTTACAGTGCTAGACATGATTCTCTCCTGTGGATCAACTATCTTATGCAATCTAAAGAGTGCTAGGTTACTCCCATATTGTCCCAGTGATTACGTCTTGCCTGGTTGTTCAGAATTATAGCAATCGGGGTCAAACATTTGATGAGACAATCCATAAGGACTTCTTTCCAAACCTGCTGGGATAGCACCTGGTACAGAGTGAAGTCAGGCGTCTGTGACATGGTTCCTGGCCTCCTCCATAAATCCACACTTCCCGGAGCCTCACAGGGACTCTCGTTGATTCCGCAGAAGGCCAGAAGTCTGTGACCCATTTTCCTATGTTGTCACTCACGCCCACAGTCCTGTTGCAATCTGTGACCGTCTGTGGGTTGTCACATGACAGACAGATGAACCTTCACTCTAGTATTCCCTGTCAAGTTTACCAAGATCAGAGGCCATGTGAGTTCATAGCACCCATCAATCTGTTGGCCTTTACTGTGAGGTCAAGGCCTGTGCACTCCCTAGCCAAGTGGAATTTCCTCAGCTTTCACAATTTGAATCAGTAGAAATCCAAAGGGGGGGGGGGATCTCATTAAAGGTGAAAACAGAACTACTGTATTATTTGAAAGCTGACAGCCTAAGTTGTAGCCTCAGATTTACATGGCACAAGGGGAGACTTGACCCCTTCAAGTTGTCCTCGGACCTTCATACGTATATCATGGCACATGTGCACATGTGTACATACACATACTCACTGTAATACAAAAATTCAAAAGCATGTGTTTAAGGGTCTCAAGACTGCAACAAGACACAACCACTCAGGATCCTAATTAAAGAAAGTAGCTAAATGAGCTAATGAATTTGGAGCGTTTGAGTCTGTGATGGTAGAACAAAGGCATGATGGCAGGGACAGGTGAGAGCTCACATCTTGATACCCAAGAAGTGGGAAGAAAGTGAACTTGATATGGTGAGAGGCATTTAGACTTTAACCTTGGCACCAGTGATGTACTGTGGCCAAAAAGTCCACACAGCTTAGTCCTTTCCAAGCAGCAACAACCTGGAAAGCTAGTATTAAAATGGCAGAGACTTATATGGGGCATCTTAGCCAAACAGTATCAGCACGAGAGTGAGATGCTGAGAGTCTATGGAGAAGTTGTGCAGGCAGAGAGAGTGGCTGATGACAGAGGAGAAGAAATGAGGCTCTAGGAGACAATCCCCAGAGGATGCAAGATGGTGGATGTCAGGCATGCACAGTCTTCAGGAACCTCCAGGGAATAAACTGGGAATCACTAGGTGACAGATCTCAGAATATGCATTTTATTATATACAGGATTACATACAACACATATATAATAATATATTATATGATATATAATTGTATGTAATATATGACACACACACATATATATATAAATTTTCAGTACACAAATATAATTGGGAAGTCTCCAAAACAGAATGAGATGTCTACAGCATGTCCCAGGAATTAGCATAGTTTGGCAAACTCTGCCATTCAAAATTGTGAGAGGTTGTGCAAAAGAGACAGTGATTTGCCTTAAAAGAAAAATAGTTGAACTTTGGTTACAGTTTCCTCTTGGGTGTCAAAACTACACCAGGGCTAAAATTAAACCTTAACTTCTTTAAGATCAAGACTACTTGGAGATATTTTTCTCAGGGCTCAATTGGTCTTCCAGGAACCTCTAGCTCTTTAAGCCTTTCTTCTACAAGCTGATCCATCTGTTTGGGAATAAGACAAAGGCCTTGCTAGATCATGGCTTTGCTTGGGATCACGGAGGGAAAAGCTCCTCTACCTTGAATGTCATCTTTGTAGAATGGACATAGGTTAGAGTCTACCTAGGAAGGACTTCACAACCTCCCTGAGCTAAGGGGCAGGCGGCTTAACAGTGCTACAGGATACTTTGTGAGATGCTCCATGCTTCTCTAGGAGTTAGTTGACCTTGGAGGACCACCCCTTTTTAACCTCTCTGACCACAGTAGTCTAGGCTTGCCAGTATCCTTACTGAAAACCCAGGACAGAACTTTTATCTGTCTGGCATTTTTAAAATTATTCCTAATTGATGTTTGAGTGAATATTTGTCTTTGCACCACATGCATGCCTGGTGCCCTGAGTGGCCCAAAGGGCATTACATCTATGGAACCGGAACCACAGAGGGCTGTGAACCATCACATAGGTCCTCTGAACTGGACCTTGGTCCTCTGTAAGAGAAACAACACTCTTAACTGCACAGCCGAGTCTCCAGGCAAGTCTGTTCACTTGGGTAATATTTACAGAGAGCTTGGACAAATGCTAATACTTTTGAATATACACTGATTGGACTAAAATTTTATTCCTTTAAGGCAGGACTTGAAAAACTTACCACAGCAGATCAATACTTTTAGAGAACCCCAATGCCTTCAGTGTATTGAACTGTGATCTTTCAAAGTTAATATCACGGATGGTATATCGACACCTCACCTTTCGTATTCAGATAATGCCTCGCACAGATCTTCCTAGCTTGGGACTTCCCAGCTTTCTTCCTGATGCTGGGAAACACCCCGCCATCTTATCCTTACACACAAATCCTTCTCTGCTAAAGATATTTCTGTCCTTACACCTTTTTATCGTTATCTTTTTCCTATGTCCTATTTCCTTTTCATTTCACATCCTCCCTTACATGATGAAATGTGATAAAAATTAGCTAGTTAATTTAAAAAGCTTAATCCTAACAGCATACATAGCAGAAAGAAATAAATTAATGTTACTAGAATATATCATGTGAAATTGCAAAGCTTTGGATGTTCCCCAGCAGACCTCAATGTAGACAAAAGTCAGCTAGCAATGTTGCTGCCTTGGACCATCCAGGAAATGTTCCCACATAGACATGCTTGTGGTCCCCATTGAATGGAAACAGCAGGTGGAGAGAAGCAGCAGAAACACAGGAAAACACCATCGGGCTGAAATTCACAACATCCACCAGAAAAAAGGAAATCCCTGATAACATGTCATCTTAAGTTAAGGACTGAGAAGTTTTAATCAGATGGTCCCCTCGGTCCTCCAGATGGATGAGCAGCCCATGAACTGTTTCTATTACAGACATCATTATATCTTGAGGTAAACAATAGCCTCCTATTCTGGAGACAATATGACTGTTGGTAAAGTTGTTGTCTCTTTGGCCTTTTGACTCTGGTTTTCAGCAGCTGAAGATCACGGGACAAGAATCCTAGGATCCCTACAGAGCAACAGTAAGGGACAAATGATGGGGAAATTCAAAGACAAAACTTGTTTGACGTGCCTCAACCAGAGACGAGAATCCACAAAAGAAACAAGAAAGAAAATGCAAATACAGTCTAAAATATAAAAGCTCACGAAGGTGCTCACCAGCATCAGGATGGTGTGGGCAGCTCTGGTCTCGGCGTGGCCTCTGTGGTCCTGATTGTGGGTGTGAATATGCCACAGTCTCTGGCGGTGTCTGCAGGAGAAGCACCATGGAGACACTGGTCCAGACCATGATGCTGATGAACACAGCATCATGGGTATACCAAATAGAGATCATATCTATGTCAAAACCAGATGTGGAGCAGAACCATTTGCTTTTACTGTCAGTGTCGTTGCCTGTGCTCTGTGGACCATGGACTCTGGTTGAAATGTAGGCATTACTCAAGGCACCAAAGAACCAACAACTGTAACAAGAATAACTCAGGGCATTAGGGGCCCTTCCTTGGAGCATCACTCTAACCCAGTTACCAGGAACAAGAGTGACAAACTGATAGGTGCTCAGGATGCTGGTGGAGCACATGTTTGTGCTTCGAGCCACCAGGCAAACGAAGAACTCAGTTTTACATTTGAGATCAGTTGGAGGCGTCCTTGGAACGAAAATAGCCATATCGTTTGTAAAACCAGTGGCAAGTAGAATGAAGACGTTGGCCACAGCCAAGTTGGTGAGAATGACCTGTGTGGGCTTCAGGCGGCGGACAGTAAAGATAGAGGAAAAATTATGGACAAAGAGAAGGATGTTGGCCACACACCCAATTCCAACCAGGCAAAGCAAGAGGATCTGAAGAGCCACTTCCTCTGTGGTTTTCAGGGCTTTATTTTGAAATGTCATGGAGAGGGTTCCAGGGAAGACAGGAGTGATGACCAGCAGCAACTGAGCTGTCCTCAAAGCTCTTCTCGGTTGTCTGAGCTTTCCAGTTGGAGTCTTTTCCTCCTTTCGAGGAGGGAGATGCTGCTGTATCACACACGCTACAAGAGCTTTGCCTGGACAGCACTGCTTTGACATTAACTCCAAATACTATTTAGTACTTTGTAGCTTGAGGCTTCTCATCCTGCCTGTTCCCTCGGCCACTTTTAAAATAACTACTCAGAGGTTTAATATTAATTAGATTTGTCTGACTAAGGCTTATTTCTGGATAGCTCTTACACTGAAATTAACCACTTTTGTTAGTGTATATTTTATTACGAGGCTCGTGGCCTGTTACCTCACATCTTGCTTTTCCAGCAACTTCTTGCATCTCCGACTCTGTCTTCTTTCTCCCTGTATCAGTTTGGATTTCCTGCCTAGCTATATTCTGTCCTGCCATAGGCCAAAGCAGCTTCTTTAATAATCAGTGGTAACACACACACACACATACACACACACACACTCACAGCCTACAAAGGGACATCCCGCTCGAGTATTTGATAGATTTTCTCTTGCCTCATGATGGGAGTGCATGTGTGATAAAGCTCTGTCTCCATTGTTCAACAACATGACAGGGATTTTGACCCAGCATGGGCCTTGCATAGGGACACGCGGCCAGGGAGACACTGAGATGCACGGCAGCATGCTCAGACTCACGGGCTTCCCGCTCATCCCCTAGCAGTGTGTTAAGAAATGCCAATTTTGGGTTGTAGAGATGACTTCTCCAGAGGACGTGGCTCCTCACAAACATCTATCACATCACTTCCCCAAATCTCATGCCCTCTATGGATTGTGTGACGCTGTCCTAATGCGGGGCCAGACTTACATGGAGTTGAAACATGGATGCGAACAAAGTAAAATAAATACATCATCAAAAATACAGGAGTGCCAATTTATCATTTATAAAATCCTGTAGCTGAAACAAGCACCAAAAAATAGAGCATTAACTTTAAAAAATTATACATGTCCTCAAAGTGAATAGAATAAAAATATTACAAAATATCACTAGTGTTCTGATCTCACAGATGAATCTCAACCAACACGTATAGTGTATTTGTGGAGAAAACATCCCCACAGAACAAAGAATTTTATTTATTCATATATATCTCTATCTTAACTATTTTACTAAGAAATCCATTGCTGGAGGTGCAGCTGAGTGAGTCATTCCCAGCTTCTCCCAGCCGCATCCAAAAGCATTCATACCCTCACAGTTAAATCATTTCCACACAGGGTATCGCGAAGCTCAGATTTCAAAAGCTCGAGTTTAGTGCACAGCTGACTTCACATTCTGTTTTCCACAGGGACAACCCGCTTCCACCCATCAGCTAAAACTCTGGTATCCCACATAAAGATGTCACACGAAATGTCAAATTCAGCTGGGTGCTAATCTGTGTAAGGGATATTTCCTTGGAATAAAGACATCATTTTCATAATGAGGTAAACAATAGAGGCAGGAAATATTAACCTCATGGCTAATACTGGCTTTAGTATTAGCAGCAGGGAGAGGAGAACTGGAAGTGGAAATCTAAAATGCAAGAACAGCACCTTCTCAGTGACGGCGAAGATGGAGATGCTCTCAGGGATGAAGGCCAGCTCCTGAACAGTTGCTGCAGAAACAACTCTGACCTCCTCCCCCTTCGCAGACCTGCCATGTGAGTCTTTTCCTGAGTCAGGTGCAAGCGAATGCTTACCTGCCCGTGTTTTCCATGAATGTACAGGTCACAGAATGAGCCCAGGATACCAGAGCCTATAAAGGACACAATCCCCCAAAGGATCCATTTTCTGTGTCATCTGGGGTGTCAGTAACTGTGTCTTCATGGGGACTTTGGGATACCTCTAATAGAGGAAAAAACATTTTTTTATATCTTTTTTTTAATATAATTTTTTATTGAAAAAAAAAA
>NW_026068157.1:1572026-1581373 GCF_014885135.2 Alexandromys fortis | reverse complement strand
TGTGGAAAGTCCAAAGTCCTCCCCGCTCCATCTTGGTCTAGGAAGGTGGACATCCAAACTGGCTAGGCTCCCACAAAGCCAGAACATGAAGTAGGATCAAAACCCAGTGGCATTGTCCTTGGCTTCTCAGCAGCCCTCATTGTCCGCCATATTCAGAGAGTCCGGTTTTATCCCATGGTTTTTCAGTCGTAGTCCAGCTGGCCTTGGTGAGCTCACAATAGATCAGCCCCACTGTCTCCGTGGGTGGGTGCACCCCTCGTGGTCCTGACTTCTTTGCTCATATTTTCCCTCCTTCTGCTCCTCCTTGGGACATTGGGAGCTCAGTCCAGTGCTCCAGTGTGGGTCTCTGTCTCTATCTCCATCCATCTCCAGATGAAGGTTCTATGGTGATATGCAAGATATTAATCAGTATGGCTATAGGATAGGGTCATTTCAGGTTCTCTGTCCTCAGCTGCCCCAGGAACTAACTGGGGACATCGCCCTGGGCACCTGGGAGCACCAAATCTCTTGCCAACCCTAAGATGGCTCCCTTAATTAAGATGTGTGCTGAGGAAAAAACATTTATCCCCAGAGCAAATCTCCATTTTTCTTTCTTCTGGTTGTCAATGATGATGTCTAGGAGTTTGTTAGATGTTAATTACTAGCTGAGCAGAAAGTAGAAGAAGTTTTCAGTGTTTCCTCTGGGAGAATCTAAGTTTTCGATTGGTCTTAGAGGCAAGTGCATTGGTCTTATAGATCAAGGCATTTGCTGGATATATTTCCAGGAAGTATACTGCATAGTACTTTTGTTCTTCAATAAATTTATTTACTTTTTACTTATCTATTTATTTATTTATTTTTTATTTTACATCTAAGCCACAGTTTCCCCTCCCTCCTCTCCTCCCAGTCCCTCTAACCTCTCCCTTTTGTTCTCCCTGCCCCAAATCCACTCCTCCTCCATTTCTATTCAGGAAGGGGCAGGTCTCCAGTAAGTATTAACAAAACGTGGCCTATCAAGTTTCAGAAAGACTAAGCACCTCCCCATGTATTAAGGCTGGCCAAGGTGACCCAATATGAGGAGTGAGTAGGGGTACCAAACACCAGTAAAAGAATCAGAGACAGGCCCTGTTCCCACTGTGAACGAGTCCCACAGGAGGACCAAGCTACACAACTGTAACACACTTGCGAAGTACCCAAGTCAGTTCCCATGCAGGCTCCTGGGTGGTCAGTTCAATCTCTGTGAGCCCCTGTGAGCTCTCGTTAGTTGATTCTGTGAGCTTTCTTGTGGTGTCCTCAACCCTTCTAAAGCTTCCTACAATTCTCTCTCCCTTTCTCCTGCAGGATTTCCTGAACTCTGCCTAATGTTCACCTGTGGATCTGCATCTGTTTCCACCAGTTGCTGGATGAAGCCTGCCTGATGTCAATTGTGCTAGGCACCATCCGGTCACAGGAGACGGTCAGTTCAGGCTACGTGACTGCTATTGCTAGGAGCCTTAGATGGTGTACTCCTTATAGAATCCGTGGAGTTTCCCTTGCACCGTGTTTATACCTGAAAATTATGGTGATAGAAAGTTGTTCAGAAAGACCTTGCTGTGTTATCTGGAATCTGGTATTTTCCCTGTGTGAACCACAGTATTGTAGTTTGACAGATGTGGCAACCTGAAGCCATTGCTTCCTCCTAAGACCTTGAGTTATTCAATTATCCACTTCTTTGCAGGTAGAACAAAATTTCATTGCTGAGACACTCTTGGAACTTTACCAGAGGTTTGGTTAGGGGTTGTTGTGTGGAAAGAAGCCATCCTGCAATTATAGGCAGTGATACGGTTGAGCAATGGTGCAGACATGCAGAGAACCATCCACACTCACTGCCCTCTATCACCATTCCTAGGGCCTGGAAACAGCCTAGATGGCCATCAAGCAAAGAATGTCTAACGAAGGGATGAATGTGTGCCATCCCGGGGCTGATGGCCGGGAACTGAGCAAAGGGCCCCTCTAGCTCCTGCTGCAGGGGTTTCTTTGTTCCGCATGATCCTGCTTCCGCCATGCCTGCCCTATTGCCTGTGAGGTCCTTGTCCCAGGAACAGTTCCTGCTCCTGCACTAAGGCTATTCACCCAGAGGGGTGAGTGTCTGCCCGCCCTGCCGGAAGGTTCCCAGAAGGGAGTGCAGGACATCTCCAGCTCCTGCTTCAGGGGCTTCTTTGTTCCACATGACCCTGCCCTCCCCCCAAGTTCGCACTTTTGTCTGCGGGGTCCTTGGACTACCAGGAGTCCCTGTTTCTGTGCTGAGGGAATCCATCCAGACAGCCTGCCTTATTGTCTGAAAGGTCCTTGGCCCAGGAACAGTTCCTGCTCCTGCACTGAGGAGATCCACCCAGAGAGTCAGTCACAGCAAAGATTGGATCAAGAAGCCAAGACTCTCCTGGCTGCATTTGAAGGCACAAAGCAAGAATTCTTCCAACAACCTGAAAGGCAACATGACATCACCATATTCCAGAGATTGTGCAAAAAGACTTGAACACGCTATTCCAGAAGAAGTAGAAAAAAAATCAACTTTAAACATAACATTATGAAAATAATAGAGGACCTTAAGCAGGATGTGAAAAACTGTTTTAAAGAAACGGAAAAGACAAACAAAAAGGTAGAAGAAATGAATAAATCTCTCAAAGATGCCCAAGAAAACCAAGTAAGAAAACACAAACCGAGGGAAGGCTGGATATGGAAAATATGGGTAAATGAAAAGGAACTGCAGAGACAAGTATAACCAACAGAATACAAGAGATAGAAGAAAGAATCTCAGATGCTGAAGATACTATACAGGAAATACACTCATTGAATAAAGAAAATAACAAATCCAACAAATTCTTAACAGAAAACATTCAAAAAAATCTGGGGCACCATGAAAAGACCAAAACTAAGAATAATAGGGGTAGCAGAAAGAGAAGAATTACAGCTCAAAGGCCCAGAAAATATATTCAACAAAATTATAGAAGAAAACTTTCCCAATCTAAAGAAGGATATTCCTATGAAGGTACAAGAAGCATACAGAACACCAAATAGACTGGCTCAAATAAAACATCCCCTCACCATATAAGAATCAAAATACAAAACATACAGAATAAAGAATGACTATTAAGAGCTGCAAGGGGAAAAGGTCAAGTAACTATAAAGGGAAAACTTTCAGAATTACACCTGACTTCTCAATGGAAACCATGAAAGCCAGAAGGTCTTGGGTAGATGTGCTGCGGACACTAAGAGACCATGGATGCAAGCCCAGCAAAGTTTGCATTCACCATCAATGGAGAAAACAAGATATCCCAGGCCAAAAACAGATTTAAATAATACATAGCCACAAACCCAGCCTTACAGAAAATACTAGAAGATAACCCATAAACAAAGAAAGCCAACAACACCCATAATAAAACAAGCATCTGAGAACCCTCCACAGGCACAACTCAAAGAAAGGAAACACACAAATACTACCACCAGAAAAAAATGACCAGAGTTAACAACCACTGGTCATTAATATCACTTAATATCAATGAACTCAATTCACCTATAAAAAGGCACAGGTTAAGAGAATGTATCCAAAAACAGCTGTTTACAAGAAACACACCTCAACCTCAAAGACAGACACTACTTCAGAGTAAAGGATTGGGAAAAGGTTTTTCAAGCAAATGGACCAAAGAAACAAGCAGGTGTTGCTATACTAATATCTAACAAAGTTGACTTCAAACTAAAATCAATCAGAAGAGATGGAGAAGGAAACATTATACTCATAACAGGAACAATCCATCAAAAGGAAGTCTCAATCCTGAATATCTATGCCCCTAATATAAAAGCACCCACATATGTAAAAGAAAAATTACTAGAACTCAAAGCATAGATCAAACCCCACACTCTAATAGTAGGAGATTTCAACACTCCTCTCTCAACAATGGACAGGTCAATCAGACAGAAACTTTTTTTTTCTTTTTTCTTTTTGTTTATTTTTTTTTTTTTAGTTGTTGAAAAATATTTCCGGCTGCTCCCAGCCTCCCATTTCCCTCCCCCTCCTCCCCCGCCTTTCCCCCTTCCCCCACTCCTCTCCTCCTCCCTCTCCAGTCTGAAGAACAGTCAGGGTTCCCTGCCCTGTGGAAAGTCCAAAGTCCTCCCCCCTCCATCCTGGTCTAGGAAGGTGAACATCCAAACTGGCTAGGCTCCCACAAAGCCAGAACATGAAGTAGGATCAAAGCCCAGTGCCATTGTCCTTGTCTTCTCAGCAGCCCTCATTGTCCGCCATATTCAGAGAGTCCGGTTTTATCCCATGCTTTTTCAGTCACAGTCCAGCTGGCCTTGGTGAGCTCACAATAGATCAGCCCCACTGTCTCCGTGGGTGGGTGCACCCCTCGTGGTCCTGACTTCTTTGCTCATATTTTCCCTCCTTCTGCTCCTCCTTGGGACATTGGGAGCTCAGTCCGGTGCTCCAGTGTGGGTCTCTGTCTCTATCTCCATCCATCTCCAGATGAAGGTTCTATGGTGATATGCAAGATATTCATCAGTATGGCTATAGGATAGGGTCATTTCAGGTTCTCTGTCCTCAGCTGCCCCAGGAACTAACTGGGGACATCGCCCTGGGCACCTGGGAGCACCAAATCTCTTGCCAACCCTAAGATGGCTCCCTTAATTAAGATGTGTGCTTCCCTGCTCCCCTATCCGACCTTCCTTTATCCCAAACATCCCGTTTCCCAAGTTCCCCCCAACCTCCCCTTCTCACTTTTCTCTCCCCATCTCCCCTTACCTCCCTCCCCCCCCCCCCCCAGATCCCATTTTTTGCCCGGCAATCTTGTCTACTTCCCATAATCAGGAGGATAGCTATATGTTTTTCTTTGGGATCACCTTCTTATTTAGCTTCTTTAGGAGATCAAATTATAGACTCACTGACCTTTATTTATCTCTAGAAACCAATTATGAGTGAGTACATCCCAAGTTCATCTTTTTGGGTCTGGGTTACCTCACTCAGGATAGTGTGTTCTATTTCCATCCATTTGCATGCAAAATTCGAGAAGTCATTGTTTTTTACCGCTGAGTAGTATTCTAATGTGTATATATTCCACACTTTCTTCATCCATTCTTCCATTGAAGGACATCTAGGTTGTTTCCAGGTTCTGGCTATTACAAATAATGCTGCTATGAACATAGTTGAACAAATGCCCCTGTCATATGATCGGGCCTCTCTTGGGTATATTCCCAAGAGTGGCATTGCTGGGTCCAGGGGTAGGTTGATCCCGAATTTCCTGAGAAACCGCCACACTGCTTTCCAAAGTGGTTGCACAAGTTTGCATTCCCACCAGCAATGGATGAGGGTACCCCTTTCTCCACAACCTCTCCAGCAAAGGATATCATTGGTGTTTTTGATTTTAGCCATTCTGACAGGTGTAAGATGATATCTCAAAGTTGTTTTGATTTGCATTTCCCTGATCGCTAAGGAGGTTGAGCATATCCTTAAGTGTCTTTTAGCCATTTGAATTTCATCTGTTGAGAATTCTCTGTTCAGGTCAGTGCCCCATTTTTTAATTGGGTTAATTAGCATTTTAACGTCTAGTTTCTTGAGTTCTTTATATATTTTGGAGATCAGACCTTTGTCTGTTGCGGGGGTGGTGAAGATCTTCTCCCAGTCAGTGGGTTGCCTTTTTGTCTTAGTGACAGTGTCCTTTGCTTTGCAGAAGCTTCTCAGTTTCAGTAGGTCCCATTTATTCAATGTTGCCCTTAATGTCTGTGCTGCTGGGGTTATACATAGGAAGCGATCGCCTGTGCCCATCTGTTGTAGGGTACTTCCCACTTTCTCTTCTATCAGGTTCAGTGTGTTCAGACTGATATTGAGGTCTTTGATCCATTTGGACTTGAGTTTTGTGCATGGTGATAGATATGGGTCTATTTTCATTCTTCTACAGGTTGACATCCAGTTGTGCCAGCACCATTTGTTGAAGATGCTTTCTTTCTTCCATTGTATACTTTTAGCTCCTTTATCGAAAATGAGGTGTTCATAGGTTTGTGGGTTAAAATCTGGATCTTCTATACGATTCCATTGGTCAACTTCTCTGTTTTTATGCCAATACCAAGCTGTTTTCAATACTGAAGCTCTGTAATAGAGTTTGAAGTCAGGGATGGTAATGCCTCCCGAAGTTCCTTTATTGTATAAGATTGTTTTGGCAATCCTGGGTTTTTTGTTTTTCCATATAAAGTTGATTATTGTCCTCTCAAGATCTGTGAAGAATTTTGATGGGACCTTGATGGGGATTGCATTGAATCTATAAATTGCCTTTGGTAGAATTGCCATTTTTACTATGTTGATCCTCCCAATCCAAGAGCAAGGAAGATCCTTCCATTTTCTGGTATCCTCTTCAATTTCTTTCTTCAATGCCTTAAAGTTCTTGTCAAATAGATCTTTCACTTCCTTGGTTAGAGTTACTCCAAGATATTTTATGCTGTTTGTGGCTATCGTGAAAGGTGATGTTTCTCTGATTTCCCTCTCTGCTTCCATATCCTTTGTGTATAGGAGGGCGACTGATTTTTTGGAGTTGATCTTGTATCCTGCCACATTACTAAAGGTGTTTATCAGCTGTAGGAGTTCTTTGGTGGAGTTTTTGGGGTCGCTTATGTACACTATCATATCATCTGCAAATAATGAAAGTTTAACTTCTTCCTTTCCAATTCGAATCCCCTTGATCCCCTTATGTTGTCTTATTGCTATTGCTAAAACTTCAAGCACTATATTGAAGAGGTATGGAGAGAGTGGACAGCCTTGTCGTGTTCCTGACTTTAGTGGGATGGCTTTGAGTTTCTCTCCGTTTAGTTTGATGTTAGCTGTCGGTTTGCTGTAAATAGCTTTTATTATATTTAGGTATGACCCTTGTATCCCTAATCTCTCCAAGACTTTTATCATAAAGGGATGTTGAATTTTGTCAAAAGCTTTTTCAGCATCTAATGAAATGATCATATGGTTTTTTTCTTTCAGTTTATTTATATGGTGGATTACATTAATAGATTTTCGTATGTTGAACCAGCCCTGCATCTCTGGGATAAAGCCTACTTGATCATAATGGATAATTTTTCTAATGTGTTCTTGGATACGGTTTGCCAGTATTTTGTTGAGGATTTTTGCGTCGATGTTCATGAGTGAGATTGGCCTGTAGTTCTCTTTCTTGGTTGAGTCTTTGTGTGGTTTTGGTATCAGAGTGACTGTAGCTTCATAAAAGGAATTTGGCAATGACTCTTCTGCTTCTATATTGTGAAATACATTAAGGAGTATAGGTATTAGGTCTTCTTGGAAGTTCTGGTAGAATTCCGCATTGAAACCATCAGGTCCTGGGCTTTTTTTGGTAGGGAGGTTTTTGATAACAGCTTCTAGTTCTTCGCGACTAACAGGTCTATTTAGGTTGTTCACCTGGTCCTGGTTTAACTTTGGTATATGGTATTTATCTAAAAACGTGTCCATTTCTTTTACATTTTCCAGTTTTGTGCCATATAGGCCTTTGTAGTAAGATCTAATGATTCTTTGAATTTCCTCTGTGTCTGTGGTTATGTCCCCCTTTTCATTTCTGATCTTATTAATTTGCATATTCACTCTCTGGCGTTTTATTAGTTTGGATAGAGGTTTATCAATCTTGTTGATTTTCTCCAGGAACCAGCTTTTTGTTTCATTGATTCTTTGGATTGTTTTCTGTGTTTCTATTTTGTTGATTTCAGCCCTCAGTTTGATTATTTCCAGTCTTCTACTCCTCCTAGGTGAGTCTGCTTCTTTTTTTTCTAGAGCTTTCAGGTGGGCTGTTAAGTCTCCAATGTGTGCCTTCTCTGTTTTCTTTAAGTGGGCACTTAGTGCTATGAACTTTCCTCTCAGGACTGCTTTCATAGTGTCCCATAAGTTTGAGTAGGTTGTTTCTTTATTTTCATTGAATTCAAGGAAGACTTTAATTTCTTTCTTTATTTCTTCCTTGATCCAGGTGTGGTTCAGTAGTTGACTGTTCAGTTTCCATGAGTTTGTAGGCTTTCTGGGGGTAGGGTTGTTGTTGAATTCTAACTTTAATCCATGGTGATCTGATAAGATACAGGTGGTTACTAATATGTTTTTGTACCTGTGGAAGTTTGCTTTGTTACCGAGTATGTGGTCAATTTTCGAGAAGGTTCCATGAGCTGCAGAGAAGAAGGTATATTCTTTCCGATTTGGGTGGAATATTCTATAGATGTCTGTCAAGTCCAATTGATTCATTACCTCCATTAATTCTCTTAGTTCTCTGTTAGGTTTCTGTCTGATTGACCTGTCCATTGGTGAGAGAGGAGTGTTGAAGTCTCCCACTATTAGTGTGTGCGGTTTGATGGCTGCCTTGAGTTTTAGTAATGTTTCTTTTACGTATGTGGGTGCTTTTATATTAGGGGCGTAGATATTCAGGATTGAGACTTCCTCTTGATGAATTGATCCTGTTATGAGTATAAAATGTCCCTCTCCATCTCTTCTGATTGATTTAAGTTTGAAGTCAAGTTTGTTAGAAATTAGTATGGCCACACCTGCTTGTTTCTTAGGTCCATTTGCTTGATAAGCCTTTTCCCAGCCCTTTACTCTGAGTAGGTGCCTGTCTCTGTGTTTGAGGTGTGTTTCTTGTAAACAGCAGAATGTTGGATCCTGTTTTCGTATCCAATCTCTTAGCCTGTGCCTTTTTATAGGTGAGTTGAGTCCATTGACATTAAGTGATATTAATGACCAGTGGTTGTTAAATCCGGTCACTTTTTTAGTAGTAGAGTTTGTGTGTATCCCTTCTTCAGGTTGTGCTGGTGAAGGGTCTCTAGATGTCTGAGTTATTGTGGTCATTGTCGAACTCCTTGGTTAGTGATTTTCCTTCTATTACTTTCTGTAAGGCTGGATTTGTGGGTACGTATTTTTTAAATTTGTTTTTATCCTGGAAAATTTTGTTTTCTCCATTTATAGTGAATGAAAGCTTGGCTGGGTATAGTAGTCTGGGCTTGCATTATTGTGTCCCAGATTTCCTGAATGTTTTGTGCTGAGAATTTGTTGGTTTTGCTGTTTTCTTTGATCAGTGTGTTTATTTTCTCTATGGTATCTTCAGGGTCTGATATTCTTTCTTCTATCTCTTGTATTTTGTTGGTAGTACTTGTCTCTGTAGTTCCTGTTCGTTTACCCAGATTTTCCATCTCCAACCTTCCCTTGGTTTGTGTTTTCTTCATTACTTCCATTTCATTCTTCATGTCTTGAACCTCTTCCCTTACCTGTTTGATTGCTTTTTCTTGTTTCTCTTGGTTTTCTTGGGTATCTTTGAGCGATTTATTCATTTCCTCTACCTTTTTGTTTGTAATCTCTAATTGTTTATGGCAGTTTT
>NW_026068157.1:1549516-1570815 GCF_014885135.2 Alexandromys fortis | reverse complement strand
CTCTCTCTCTCTCTCTCTCTGATTGGACTCTGGGAGCTCATCCCAGTGCTTAGCTGTGGATCTCTGCATCTGCTTCCCTCAAGTGCTGGATTAAGGTTCTATAATAACAATTAAGATGTTCATCAATCTCATTACATGGAAAGCAGTTCAGGCACCCTCTCCACTATTGCTTAGGGTCTTAGCTGGGGTCATCCCTGTGGATTCCTGGGAATTTCGCTAGTTCCAGGTTTCTTGATAGCCCCCAATGACCCCTCAATCAAAATATCTCTTTACTTCTAGCTTCCAATTTTCATGTGAGTGTATTTATGTGGGGATGAATATGCTCAATGCCAGGAAACTAGAAAGGAACCCAGGAAAGGTGGGGGGATGGAGGTTGTAGAGGAAAATGGTGGCAAGGATGATAAAAAGTGTGACCCTGACATATTAAAGTGTAGGGGGAGTCACTGGCATGGGAAATCGAAGCAGGGATGAAGAGCAGGGAGATGGGGAGGTGGTGTGTGGGGAGGGGAGTCAACCAAGACTGTGTGTGAAAATGCCACAAGGAAGCTGCTGCTTTCTAAGCTCAACTCAAAAGCAAAAGGTGAACAAACTTGTCAGAGTCACTATTTGTCCTGGAAATACAGGTTTCAGAATGAGAAGCCATCTAACTCAAGGTCGTGCCAAAGAATAAAGAAGAATATCAGAGAACACAGCTGCTCTTGCTGTGGACCTGGGTTTGGCTCCCAGTACCTGTGTTAGGGAGCTGTCTCTGAGGGAACTGTCGCCCTCTTCTGGCCACAGTGGGCACTACACATACATGCACACATGCATAAAGAATATATGTAATAATAGTTACCCTTGGAAGGGATGTATAGAATAACACTGAGGCATATTAACAGACACATACTGATGGAGAACTATACAGGGTTTCTAAGGCAGCACATCATAGGAAGAACAGAAATAGAAAATCTAGTGTAAAAGAGAGATGCAGAAACGGCAGAGTCTATGTGAGGCTGTTTCATATCAAGTGGGGAGTGCTCGAAAATCGGTAAGGGGAACTCTGAGAAGGGTCAGTGGGTTAAAGCTCTTGCTGGTGCTGATCCAAGTTCAATCCCTGGGACCCACATGGTGGATGGGGAGAACTGACCCCTGAAAGTTGTCCTCTGATCTCCACACATGTGCCGTGGTGTGCATGCATGTGCACTTACAGTGAGAGGGGGGGAAGGGTGGGAGAGGAAGAGAGAGAGAGAGAGAGAGAGAGAGAGAGAGAGAGAGAGAGAGGGAGCGAGAGCGCAAATAAAATGTAATGAGAAAAGCTTAAACATTCTTTTAAAAAATATTTATTGTTTTATTTCACACGTGTTTGCATGCAGCGAGAGGCCAGAAGAGGGCGTCAGATGCCCTGGGACTGGAGTTACAGATGATTGTGAGACACTATGTGGGTGCTGGGAATCAAACCTGGGTTCTCAGCAAGAGCAGCAAGTGCTTTTAACCACGGAGCCGTGGCACTAGCCCCCAAAAGACAGTTCAGAGAAAGAGAGGCTAGGCGATATATATGTGGATGGGAATCGCTACTGGTAAGTCACTCAATGAAACCAGATCCGCACATCACATTATAGAGGCTCAAAATTTACATATGTATTAATTTGTGGAAGAAAATAGAGAAGAATAATTAAATTTCAGGGGTGGAAAGATCATCATACAGGATGAGATTAATCCAATATGTTACATTAAGTTTTAAACAATTCTACCCTCTCGATACCATAGACAATACACTGAAAAACCCGATCTGGGGACAATTTGAGTCTCCACTTAATTTGTATTTATATATACATACCACACAGGTAGAGTCAAGCTCATGTATGATTTTATATATTTCTAAATTGTATATAATTATATTATATGTAAATATATTTAATTTAAATATGCTCAATTTAAATATATCTTAATTTATTTTGTCTTTTACTGTATCAAATAATATATTCTGCATGTTTATTCATATATTATGTATATACTTTATGTACATTTATTTATATATTTATGTATATACCGATGTACAGTCAAGTTAAATTGTCATATTTAGAAGAAAAAACATGGGCTAACTGACCCTATCACAACAACCATTGTCATTTCCATCAGTGACATCTTCATCATCATCTTCCCCATCTCCATCCTCATCACCAACACCACCATATTTATTAAATAGCCATTTTCCACAGGAGGAAGTTCAGCTATTGCTTGTGGCCACAGGGATCACTAAGAACAGGACCCAAGCAATGTACCACCTTTAATCTCTTCAGGATTCCCAGCACCTATCAGACACTTTGATTCATTAACTAGTTATTTTTTACTTATTTATCTACTGTTTTGTGGATGTTTGTGCCTATCCGTGTCACATATGTGGGGATCAGAGGACAGCTTAGGACTTTGTTCTCTCTGTCCATCTTCAACATTTCTGGGGAATGAACTCAGAATGTTAGTTTTGCCCAGGGGATGCTCTACCCACTGAACCATCTCACCAGACCTTAAGATATAAGGGGAGGGAGGGAAGGACGCAGGAAGGAAGAGAAAGACAGAAGAAGAAAGGAAAGGGAAGAAAGAAAGAAGGAAGGAACAAACGAAAGAAAGAAAGGAGAGAGAGAGAGAGAGAGAGAGAGAGAGAGAGAGAGAGAGAGATGGGGGCAGTGAGATAGCTCGGTAGCTGAAGGCTTTTGCCACCAAGATGACAAACCTGAGTTCAATCCCTGGCACCTAACAAGGAGACAACTGGCTCCCCCATGCTGTCCTCTGACCTGCACAATGCACCCTGGCATCTGCATGCCTTCCGATAAATAAACATAATACAATTTTAAAAAGGCATCAGACACAGTCTCTCTAATGTGTTACCTGTGACACAGCTAAGGATCACCAGGAAAGCCAAGGTGGGTGAGTCAGATCAGAGTTTCAAGAGAGGACTAAGGTGTTGGATGGCGAAGGAGATTTGGGGGGAAATGGGTCAGGAGGCTCCAGGCTCCACTTCACCAGGTACAACTGAGTCCCTTCTGCCCCACACAGGACCTTCTAACAAGGTACAGGTTTGCTGAAGGGCAGTGGTGCTCAATCTGTGGATCCTGAGAGCCTAACGGCCCTTTACAGAGTCCTGAGACCTTGGAAACCACAGATATTTGCCTTGTATTTCATAACTGTAGCAAAATTACAGTTATGAAGTAGCAATAAAAATTATTCTACGGTTCGGGGGTCACCGTAACCTGAGGAACTGCATTAAGGGCCTCAGCATTAGAAGGTGAGGATCCCTGCTGTGGGGCAATGTAGAGAGAGAGTTAACACGTGCGCTGCCCAGGCAGCGGTTTCCTCAGCTGTAGCCTCTGCTCTGATGCCTTCAAGTGCTTGGAAAGACAGGGGAGTGACGTTACCGCTAACACAGGCCAGGCAGATAGGGTGGCGCCCTGATGAGAAGGACCTCACTCATGTTACCAGCTTCCGTCAGATGCCAGAGTTGCAAAAGGAACTCAGGGTGCTGACAGACACCCAACAGTGACAGTGTCTGCGCTTCATAAATGTAACCAATCATTCCCGAACCATCGTCCGGTTCCTCACACACCGTACTAAGACACTGCTGCGAAAATTCAGGCCCACAAATCACAAAATTAAGGAAACCAGCTATTCAGATTAAAGCAGAACAGAAGCCATGACCACTCTTGCTCATCAGGAGCAGAAGGTTGTTGAGAGAGGCCCTAAGATTACACTAAGGACACGGTGTGATACTGTCGAAATGGAAGTCACATTAGTAGCAGCATCTTGGGAGTTTCCCGTTGGCAGCCTGATGGTGATCATTTACACCGGGGCCTAAGAGCACAGGCAAAACATTTTGACCAAGCCTGCAGCCAATGATAGAGCCATAGCAGCCAATGAGAGGGAGAGAGTCTACTGCCAATAAAAAGCTAGCTTGGCGTCTTCCTAGTTTTGACGGTGGCCTTTGATAAGTACCAGCCCACAGGACTCGTTCAGGACCTGGGAAGGATCATTTCCACCAGAGAATTGTCATTACTGTGTTTGCTTCACTCGCTGCTTTACTGGTGGCTACTGAACCGGAGTTCCTTTGGCCCTCGTTCAGTATCGACTTTGATCTACTCGAGGTCTATGTAAGTCCATACGATTAATTGCCCCATCGCTGTATTGTTTCTCAGCGGATCTCTTGTTTATTTAGGGGAGTGGCCAGAAGTGGGGCTCCAGAGCTGGTAACCTCTTTCCCTGTGCTATGGCCAGGAGGAATACTGAAGAAAAGCAAGGGGATGTAGAAGATTGTACTCGCATTTCTTCCCTTTAAATGACTAGGTTTGCCTCAGGCTGGTGAGATGGCTCGGTTAATAAAGGTGTTTGCTACAAAGCCTGACAACCTGAGTTCCATCTCTGGTACCCAGGTGGCAGGAGAGATGAGACTCCCACAAATCGTTCGCTGAGCCTCACATGAGCACTGTAGCACATGCGTGTCCGCAGCCCACACCGAAGTGTAGAAGGTTGGTCACGGTGGTACATACCTTTAGTCTCAGTTCCTGAGAGGTAGAGGTAGAGGGAGGCAGATCTCTGAGTTGGAGCCAGTCTGGTCTACATGGAAGTTTCAGGCCAGTTAGGGCAACAAAATGATACCATGCCTCAAAATAAATGTAGGTAAAATTGAACTTCTATGTTTCCATGTTTCTTCTATGTTGTTTGAAAGAAAATAATTCTTTCAAAAGGAGTCAGCAGGCTTTAGTTATTATATATTTTAAATTAATTATGACTAAGAATGTCACTTAGCTAATGCTGTCCTGGCAGGACAAAGTCTGGGGTTCCTTCTTCAACATTGTTTCAAACTCTTAATATTGTTTTCCCAGCACTTGAGAGATAGATACTGGAAGATCAGAAGTTTAGGGCTATCCTCAGTTTCACGGTGAGTCTGCGGTCTGTCTGTCTTCCATGAGACAAGGTCATGATGATATTAATTGAAGTCATAAAGATTTGGAAGCCATGGTGTTGGAGAATGAATGGGTGAAAGGAGAGACCACTGAAACTCAAGTTTGTTTCTCAGACTTGGCGGCTCTGAGGTTCTGATTCAGAGATGAATGAAACCTGGCTAGGGGAATGAAAGCAATGCTCTTACCTAAGGAGAAAGTGAATTTGGTATAAAGGGTGTTGCTATGGTGATTTGGCTTGTTGGCTCTGAAGTAAATTTATAGTACCCCGAAGTTCTTGGAAATCCTAGCTCTGTGTTAAATGATAGGATTTCATTTCATCCTCAACCTTTCTCTGTTGACCAGAAGGGTCATGATAATAGGTGGAGTGAATCAGGTGGTGCCGTTGATGAGAAGTGAGGCAGGTGTTGGCGGGACCACTGAGGTCCATGGCTAGAAAATATAATGAGATAGAGCCTAAGGTCTGCGTGATGGGTCCATACAGTGTTATGACCATCAGTGAGGACCCTTGTGTGAGCCTAAAGTCAGCAGGATGGGTTCATGAAGTTTTAATCATCTCCATGAGGGCTCCAGGGAGCAGCCTGAGGGGATAAGCTGATTAAGAAGTCAAGCATTTGAGACATCTGTGGGAGATCCTGAGCCTTCAGGCAAGATCTCTAGCCCAATAGGAAAAGATGATTGGAGAGACATCTGGGGAATATGAGAGTTTAAAAACCTTGTGATAAAATACACTGGCGTGAGAGCCACTACTTTAGCCATTGCTAGGAATGTGGAACCATTGCTCAGTGGTTTTAATATATTTGCTTTGTTGGGTACCCTTCGCATTTGTCCACCTCCAAAAACTGGTCAACGTTCTAGATGGAAGCTATATCTCTTAACCAGCTTGCCTTTCTCCCCTTCTTCCTCTTCTAGACTCTACCTTCCAGACCTAAGAATTGGATCTAAGTACCTCAAATGAGTAGAATGTGATATTTTATAAGTGGATGGTTTTCATATACCTCTTTATAGGTCTGGCCATGCTCTAGCATACGCCAACATTTCCTCCCCTGTGGAGGACAGATATACCCATGTGTTGAGATAGACCATGCCTTTTATTGATCCTCTGTTGTGTATTTAGACACGCCCAGCTCTTAGTTTATAGTGAACAATGCTTTTGTGAATGTTGGCATAAGATGAAAAGTTTTACTCATCAGGTGAACGTGTGTGGTCTTCATTCTATTAGCAGACATTTTTAGAGGCACAAAGGTGATGGCCTAGCACATTGAGGACTCCCTTGTGGTCTCTGTCAGGAGTGTGAATCCTTTTGTGTAGCAGGTAAGAGTCCCCTTTGGGTCACACCCAGTCAGCTTTTAACCTCTGGTTTATTTAATTGCATGAATTCATTGAACCATTATTTGACTATTCTCATATTTATGGGTATTGAAGTTTGGGTCTTCTAGAACATTAAAACTGCGTAATGTTCGTTTATTCCAGCATACATCTTTGAGCATGTGTGCAGTTGTTACTTGGGAATGGCTTCTAGGTGATGAAGTGTGGGACAAAGGCGGGGTTCCCTTTCTGCTTTGATGGAGGAAGCCTGCCAGGTTTCCACCCAAAACTTTGTCCACACATTTTTTTTTTATACAATCTGCCTTGCATGTGGCTTCCTAGGATTTTTGTCACTTTATAAACATTTTAATTGCATTTCTCAAAGGAAGACTGTGATTTCTGATGTGGTAAGATGTTTGAACCCATTTTTCTGATGCTTTGATAGTTCCTTCCTGGTGGATGGGAAAGGGAGTCCACTGGAAGTTTCGATGGTTAGTGATGTGGAACAGTGTGCATGAATTATTGGCCATGTGTTCACCTATTCTGAATCAAATCTCTTCTCTTTGTTGCTGAATTTTGAGTGTTGTGTAGCCAAGACAGTATTTCTTTATAACGTATATGACTCTAGCTAGCTAGCTCCTCTCTTAGGGATAATCAATCAGAAAGGGCAGATGGCATTGAGTCCACTTCTCATAGACTCTTCAGTTAATTGAAGTTCTAAGGGCGGGAAGTTGATCTCATAGGAGCAGAGAGGAGAATGGGTAGCACTCTGGGGAGAGGAAAGAAGGAGGTTCAGAAAGGCTGCCCAATGACTTCTATGCTAGGTTATAAGAAAAATGAGTTCTAATAATGAAAATGTGGTATGGGGAAACAATGGAGTATTATTTATTTATAATGATGGAAGAAATCTTAATTTGCAGGAAAAGGAAGGAACAAATCATGAAATTTGTAGGAAAATGGATAGACAAGGGAAGTATAATATTAAGTGAGATGACCAAAACTTAAAACAAACGAAAAAGGCACGAGTTCCCTCCTGAAGGGCCTCGCCTATAATATCCTAAGAGCAAGGTTTTGCTACTGGGGCTCAGCAGTTAAGAGTACTGGATGCTCTTCCAGAAGACCAGAGTTTTGTTTCCCACACCCACATGCGGGCTCACAACCATCCATAGTACAGCTATGTAGTAGCAATGGAAACATTTTTATGGTTGGGGTCACAACAACTTAAGGAGCTGTATTACAGAGCATGGCATTAGGGACATTGAGATCCTCTGGGCTCAGAAACCAGAGAGCCTAAGATGGTAGAATAAATATTAAGAGTTTAATTTCCCCCCTCTTCTTCCTTCTGCCACTTCCTCTCCCTCCCTCTTCCTCTCCTCCTCCCCCACCTCCCTGTACCTTCAGTCCTCGCCCTCTTCCTCCTCCTTCAAAGTTCTGGTGCTCAAACCAGGGACAACAAACTCTACAATTTTCATTTCTTAGTAAGCTTTCCCCTTGTAATTGAACAGAAAGAACCACTTAAATACTTATTGTAGACTATTTGAAGATGAGTTTTTCTCTGAACTGTCATGAGGAATTTTGTGGATCGATTCCCAACTTTTCTGAATGCAAATCATGATATTCAATGTAAAACTCACACTATGAGCTTTGATGATTGACATTTAAATGCCATTTTTCTTGACCATAAAAGCTATTTTAAGTTTTGAAAGTCTGGGCCTGAAAAAAGCAGTAGCCACTATCCACATATAGTTAGTTATAAAGTATTTAGAATGAGTGGGTTAAATTTAGATTTTAATTAACGTGAATTTCATGTACAGTAACTGATTCTGTCATGAGAAAGCTTATGGAATTATGGAACCCTATCTTTCAGTGTTCCCTGAACATTTTCACATACCCAGAGGATTTTTGTTGATTTCACTTTAAGATGGTCTTTAAGGGGCTGGAGAGATGGTTCCATAATTGAGAGCATTGACTGCTAAGAGAATCAATTTCCAGCACTCTCTGATGGCTTACAGCCAACAGCAACTACAGTCCTAGGAGATCTGATGTGCTCTTCTGGCTTCTATGGGTACTGTATGCACGGGCATGGTGCATATGCATAAATGCAGGCAACACACACATGCACACATGCACTCAAACACACATGCACACACACACGCACACATGCACATACACACGCATGCACGCGCGAACACACATGCGCGAAAACACACATACATGCCCACACACACAAGCACACACACGCATGCACGTGCACATACACACACTCACACACAAACTATTTTATTTAAAACCTTTTTGAAGTTGGGTGTAATGGCTCATGCCTTTAATCCAAGTACTCCAGAGAATCCAAGTACTCCAGAGACAAACTCAATTGGTTTGAGGCCAGCCTGTTCTACTGAGTGAGTTCCAGGACAGCCAGGATGAGACCCGACATTGTTTAAAAATACCCAGTATCACTGTGTTAGAATTGATAGAGGGGTTCTCACAAGAACCTGGGTTTTTCTTTTCTAATTGAAGAAAATATCTTTTTATTGATTTTTATTGAGCTTTACATTTTTCTCTATTTCCCTCCCTGATTCTCCCCTCCTCCTACATACCTCCCCCAAGGTCTCCACACTACCAATTTACTCAAGAGATCTTGTCTTTTTCTACTTTCTACTTCCCATGTAGATTAGATCTATGTAAGTCTCTCTTAGTGTCCACATTGTAGTCTAACTTCTCTGGGATTGTGGTTTGTAGGCTGGCTTTCTTTGCTTTATGTTTAAAAAACACCTATGAGTGAGTACATGTGATAATTGTCTTTCTGTGTCTGGGTTACCTCACTCAAAATGATATTTTCTAGTTCCATCAGTATTCCTGAAAATCAAGATGTTATTTTTTTCTGCTGTCTATACTCCATTGTGTAAATGTACCACATTTTCCTTATCCATTATTTGATCGAGGGGCATTTAGGTTGTTTCCAGGTTCTGGCTATGACAAACAAAGCTGCTTTGAATATAGTTGAGCACATGTCCTTGTGGCACAATTGAGCATCCTTTGGATATATACCCAAAAGTGGTATTACTGTGTCTTGAGAACGGTTGTTTCCTAATTGTCTGAGAAATCACCACACTGACATCCAAAGGGGTTGTACCAGCTTGTATTCCCACCAGCAACGCAGAAGTGTCCCCTTTTCCCCACAACCTCTCCAGCATAAGTTGTCATTGGTGTTTTTTATCTTGGCCATTCTTACAGGTGTAAGATGAAAAATCTGAGTTGTTTTGATTTGCATAGTCTCTGATTACAGGGATGTTGAACATTTACTTAAGTATCTTTTAGCCATTTTAGATTCCTCTGTTGAGAGTTCTCTGTTTAGGTTTGTAGTCCATTTTTTGTTGGATTATGTGTTCTTTTTGTGTCCAATTTCTTGAGTTCTTTGTATATTTTGGAGATCAGACCTCTGTGTAATGTGGGGTTAGTGAAGATCTTTTCCCATTCTGTAGGCTGTCATTTTGTCTTGTTGACCGTGTCCTTTACCTTCCTGAAGCTTTTCAGTTTCAGGAGGTCCCATTTGTTTCTCTCAAAGTCTGTGCTACTGGGGTTCTATAATCAGTTCTGAGACGTGTCCCTAAGAGCATAGAGCGGCAGGGACAAAGGCAGTGCCCACCCTTCTTCTTTGGGTCCATTGTTGACTTGGTTGCTTTGTTGATATTTTCCAGTTGATTATCATTCTCTTTAATAGTGAACTTGGCACAGGGTTTATTTTCACACTGGATTCACAGGCAGGGAGGGGAAAGGGTGAAGGATGAGCCACATAGACCTGAAGGAAGGGATGCATGATATCAATAATCTTGAGACTTTTCAAGTTGAGATCTCCCATGTCATTCTTGTCCAGGTGTCACTTATTTCTTCATTTTGAAGATTTATTAACCTCTGGAGACTGAGCTCAGCATCCAAGATGGCAGAATCATCTGGTTTGGGTGTGGCTCACTGCCTAAAACAGCTCAGTGATGCAAAGTTCCAAAACTTCAAACATCTGCTCATCAAAGAACTGCAAGTCAATTCGGTGCTCTGGGCAAATATTAAGCTAGCTTCGAGAACAGACCTGATAACGCTGTTGAACGCACATTATCCAGGACAGGTATGGGACATAATGTCAAGAACATTTCTACAGGTCAATCGGAGAGACCTCTGGACCAAGGTTCAAGAACTGAGGAGAGGTAAGCGAGCGTGGGGAGAGAAGGGACACATGGGAAAGTTAGTCACATAGAAGCTGCTTTTATTTTTTAGTTTATTCTTCTCTCCTACAATACCTCCCATCCTCCATTCCTCCCAGTCCTCCCCACCTCCCGCTCTCCCGGATCCACTTGTCTTCTGTTTCCCTTCAGAAATAAAGCAGGGGCATCAACTGAACACAGAATAACAAGATGCAGTAAAACTAGGCACAAACCCTCATATTAAAGCTGGACTAGGAAGTCCAGTATGAGAAAAAGGGTCTCATGAGCAGGTGAAAGAGTCAGAGACACTCCCACTTCCATTTGTAGGAGTCCCACAGAAACACCAAGCTAACAACCATAATGTGAAACTCATGCTGAGGAAGGGTTGCACTGAGGAAACCTGTGGATGTTGTATACTTCATCCTTTAACTGGAGTGGGGGAGGGTCTCCTAATGCACATGACCATTAACAATAAAAGAAAATGTGGGATGGGTTGAAACAAATAAGGCAGATCCCAACATTAATGCTGTTTTCTTCAGCTGACCAAGAAAATTGTTCTTTTGTTTGCTTTTTTAAAATTAGCATACAAAACAATACATTTCCTCTTGGCATTGCTCCCACTCTCTCTCCTTCCTCCTCTCTCTCCCTTGCTTCCTCTGTCTCTCCCTTCTATTGTTTGTTTATTCTATCTTGGAAAATGTCTCACTGTGTAGCCCAGGCTGGCTTAAAAGTCACTCTATAGACCAGACTAGTATTGAACTCATGACTTCCTGCCTCAAGTTCCTGAGTTCTGGGGTTCCAGGTACACGGTGCCACACTCAGCTGAGATGAGGTTCTATCCATTATAGCACTGACTCATCCTTTTGACCAGACACGTAGTGCTAAGAAGAGGCCTTTGTCCTCTGTCCCAGAGACATTACCTTTATTTCCTATGAATTTCTTGAGACTGTGGAAGAAGCCCTCAAATATACAAACTGAGATCATGTCCAGGTGGAGGGCATGTCACAGACCTTCCAGAGGGAATATTTTACCAGGAGCTCATCCCCCTTTTCATGTGCATATAAGCTGTCTCCATATTCATTGGGTTTGCTGCTCATGCATCCTTTGGCAGAACTATGAGTTAACAGATGCCAGAAGTGTCCACAAAAATGGTTGTGAATCTGGAACCACGTGCTTTGTTCGGCTGGTTCTTAGTCATGTGACTTGTCTAGTCAGCTACAACAAGATGATCAATGTCACTACATCTGTTTCCTCTTGGGGATAAAGACCCCAGTAATTTTCAAGGACCTAGTACTCACAAGCATGGAAGACATGGAGAATAACATGTCATGGTTATTGTATCAGTTAATTTCTGTTGCTGTGATAAAACACCGTGACCAAAAGTGACTCGTGGAAAAGGTTTATCTCGGCTTATGGGTCCAGAGTGGTGAGAGAGGCATGACAACAGGCAGGCATGGTGGGAGGAGCAGGAAGCTGAGGTCACTTCTCAGCTGCAAGCATGAAGCAGAGAGAGAGAACTTGGAAGCAGGGGGATGCTATGAAATCTCGGTGCCTGCCCCAAGCAGCATCCTTCTCTAGCAAGGCCACACCTCCTAATACTTCCCAAACTTCACCATTAATTGGGAAACATATCTTCAAGTTTACCAACCAATGGGGACGTTTTTACCCAAACCACTAGCACAGCTATGCATTCTAGCCCCTTCTAGAGCTTCAGAGGTAGAGGCTAATGGGAGAGTGTGAGAGTGTAAGGTCAGCCTTGACTACATGGCTAGGCTGAGGTCAGTGGGCATTCTGGGCTACACAAGACCCTGTCTCTAAAAACAGAAATGAAAAAGAGAATCTACACTAAAGCAGAACAAATTCTAGCTAATGTCAGCTCTAGTTTTGGTCCTGTGTAGTCTACGGCCATAGGAGTGCTTTCAGGATGGGAGCCACTTACTGGCCTGTAGTACAATCCTAATTAGTCTTCTTAAATAAAACCTAGAATCAGATATTGGGGTAAATGTTGAAAGATGGGAGAAGTAAAAGAGCCAGGCACTAGAGAGACCTTTTGCCTCTACCGGAATCCTTAGACCGAAGAAGGCAAGACTGTCTCCTTGAACCCTCAGACTGGGTGGGTTGAGTGCCTGACTCCTCCCACCTTATATTCCTCTCTCCACCCAGTCATATTGCTTCTTTTCTCTACCTCCCTATGCTGGAATTAAAGGCGTGAGCTGCTACCACTTGGTTTTGTTTCTGTTTGAGACTGACTCAAACTTGTGTAGACCAGGGTGTTCTGGAACTCAGAGATCTGCCTCTGTCTCTCAGGTACTGGGATTAAAGATGTGTGCCACCACTGCCTGGTCCCTATGACTAACTAGTGACTAGCTCTACACTCTGATCTTCAGGCAAGCTTTGTTCTATCACAAACAAAACTTCCCCACACTGGGCCATGGAGCTAGAGTTATTCCTACAGGTTGAGATTTATGATTACCTGGATACACACAAGAATGGAATGATATTCATCTGTTAGCCATTCGTTTGATTAAATAATTATACCTAGGTTCCCTTTTACAGAAGTTGAATTACATACATGGCAAGTTCAACTCAATTACAAGAAAGGTGCAGGGCCGCATAAACCCCAGAGCCTGCAACAGATTGGGCAGATAGTAGATTCTCTTAGGATGACTTAAGTGTCCATCCTCTGCTGACCTATGAAACCTTTTCATCTAATAACAAAGTTTCCCAGGCTTTTTGAAAAGATTTTTTAACTATATATTTAAATATATATGTAATATGTAATTATGTATAATTTTGTAGTTTTATATATAATGTATTTAAGTATTTGCTAGCATATATGCATAGGAAACACATGCATGCAGTGCCTTGTGGCTAAAAGAGAACAGGAATCCCTGAAACTGAACTAAATCTCAAGTTATCAGTGACTGTCTAGGTGCTTGGAGCTGAACCCAGGTCATTTAGAAGAGTAGCAAGTGTTTAAACGTATTGAACATTTCTAATGTACCAGTCACTGATAGAAGTCCCAGTAAATCTCAGATACAACAACAGTAGGCTCTTGCCCTCAGAAAGCCTGGTACCAGAAATTCACGGGAAATATCAAAGTGTGGTACTGATGACATGCCAGCTGCCTGCTAACTACCTCCTTGAATGGAAAGAGAAATACTTTCTAGTAATCCCATTTCGCTTAGGACGTTGATCCAGATTCATTAAATAATGCACCTTAAACTGTGAGATACATGTGGTTGAACCCAGAACAATGCGATACCCAGTCAGGATTGTTATCTGTAGATGTGAAATCATAGAACCCCAGAGGTCGTTTCACTCTGTCTTGTCGCCAGAATCAAATCTTGCTTTGACTAAGCATCGGATTGTAAACATGTACAGAAAACTGAAGAATTTGAAATAGATTGACCTGTAATGACTACTGGGGGTATGAAAGCCTTAGGCTGAGTCACTGGATTCTGAGCCCTAACTCATGAAGTTGTGAACAGATGAAATACTTATGGCCGTTGCCCTGGGAAGGTACCAGGTCCTTTGCAAGTTTGCAGTGAAGTACCCAGAATTCATGCTGTCCCGCAGCTGATACCCCTGCCTTCTGCAGAACCCCCTTCTCTTCTATTGGCCCTAAAATATTTATAGACCCCCTTTAGCACAGGGATTCGAGTCAGGCATGAGTCAGTCAACTCTTCCATGCATGTTCACAAGCATGGAAAGACTTGCATGCAATAGAGATCTCTATCTAGAGGAGTTGGTGTAAAAAGAAAGGGCTAGTTGGTTGGGGCTGGGGTGGGGCCTAACCATTTTTTGGAGGGGAGGAAAACCCTGTATCAGTTGAAGGGAAATGGAAACTTATTGCAGGGAAAGGGTGGGTGGCTCTCCTCCTCTTCTGTCCTCAGGACACATGGCCTCACCGCTCATCCAGGTGTGGGGATCATTCACTAGACATGTATTTAAGAAAACTGATTCATTCTCAGGAGTGTCCTAGTCCTAACCGTCTTGTGTTCTGGTTTCATCAAACTCAGATAAAAGGACATACAAAGAGATTATGAAGACTGCATTTCACCACATATGGACCTTCGAAAAGAACCTTTATGTGCTGGATGCAGAATACGAACTTGCTACAGAAATGCAGTACAAGGTGTTACAGGAAGTATTTGATCCTCAGTTAAAGCCAGTCACTGCAGTCATACTGGGTGCTGAAGCAATCGGAAAAACCACGTTCTTAAGAAAAGCCATGTTGGATTGGGCATCAGGAAACTTATGGAAGAACAGATTTCATTATGTTTTCTTCTTTTCTCTCATGTTACTTAACAGCACCACAGAGTTGAGCTTAGCTCAGCTTCTCTTAAGTCAGTTGTCCGCATCTTCAGAGACACTGGATGATGTCTTATCCGATCCAAGGAAAATCTTGTTTATCTTGGATGGATTTGACTACCTGAAATTTGACTTGGAACTCCGGACAAACTTGTGCGACGACTGGAGGAAGACGCTGCCAACACAAATTGTCTTGAGTAGTTTGATACAGAAAGTAATGCTCCCAGAATCATCTCTGCTGCTTGAATTGGGAAACCCAAGTATATCCAAAATCTATCCCTTGCTACAGCATCCAAGGGAGATAACTATGGGAGGACTCAACAAGGCATCTAGAAAGTTCTACTATATGTCCTTCTTCGGCAGTTACCAGAAAGGCCTAGACATCTTTAATTTTTTAAAAACCATGCAACCATTGCTTTCTTTATGCAGAAATCCTTATATTTGCTGGATGTTCTGTAAGACCGTAAAGGCGCAGCATGACAGGGGAGAGGAAATGAACCTCGTCTATGAGCCAGATTCAGCTTTGTACACAAGCTTTATGGTGAGCTCCTTCAGATCGGTGTATGACAACATTCCATCCAGACAGAACAGAGCCCGACTAAAGACTCTGTGTACCTTGGCTGCAGAGGGAATGTGGAAACAGGTATTTGTGTTTAAGTCTGAAGATCTCAGGAGGAATGGGATAACTGAACCTGAGCAGGCATCATGGCTGAGAATGAATTTTCTCAATTGCCGGGGTGACTGTTTCATGTTTTACCATCCGACGCTACAGTCGTATTTTGCTGCCCTGTTCTATTTCCTCAGACAAGACAAAGACAAACCTCACCCCATCATAGGAAGCCTACTCCAATTCCTAAGAGAAGTCTATTCTCGTGGCCAAACCCAATGGCTCCGGACAGGGATGTTTGTGTTTGGAATTGCCACTGAAAAAGTTGCTGCCATGCTGAACCCACACTTTGGCTTTATACCATCCAGAGATGTTAGAGGTGTTATCCTCAACTGCTTTAGAAACATGAATCAAGAAGAGTTCAGTAAGACACTGAGGGCCCAGGGTTTGTTCAAGAGCCTATTTAGCAACAAGGAAGAAGAATTTGTAACACAAGTGATGGGTCTATTCGAAGAAATGACTGTTGATATTAGTAATATTGATGTACGCACAGTAGCTACCTACAGTCTGCTGAGATCTCAGAAGCTAAAGAAACTTCATCTGCATGTACAAGAAAAAGTTTTTTCAGAAACCTATAAGCCAGGAGATGGTGACATAGAAACCTTTAGACGACACAAGAAGTGAGTACATCTCTGAACCTGGTCTTCAGTTCCTCCAGTTTTGCCGCAGTGTCAAGTGTATTGTTTATAGGTCTGTTTATGTGCATGCTGTCAGAGGAAGATGTGGGGTGCCTTTCTCCACTGTCCCCTACCTTAATTCCCTGAGACAGTCTCTCACCAAACTTGAAGCTAACCATCTTCACTAGGGTAACTGGCCACCATGACACCCCATTACCTGTTTCTCAACAGCCTCATGCAACCATACCCAGCTTATGTTGGTGCTGTGGATCTGAACCCAGGTTTTCACATGTGTACAGCCCACACTCCTACCCACCAGTCCTTCTCTCCAGAACAGAGTTTCTAAGTTCTTTTATGTCTATTGCTGAGTGTTTAGATGGCATGGTCAGGAAGGCTTTCTGTTGAGTCTCGGCACTGCTGTTTGGAGCTATGTGGCCCACAGAGCCAAGTCTTTGAGTTCCTTTATTTATACTGAGAGCAAATTTGTCACAAGGCCAGTGAGATGGAAATGTGAGCAGCTTCTGTGTAGCGTCTGCCTCTTTCCCATCATCCATAGTGTCTTTAGTGTCCTGTATATTGCTTTTATTATGTTTAAATATGTTTTTTGTATCCCTCATCTCTCCAAGACCTTTATCATGAAGGGGTGTTGGATTTTGTCAAATGCTATTTCACCATCTAATGAAATGAGCATATGCTTTTTCTTTCAGCTTATTTATATGATAGATTAAAATGATTTTTTTAAAGGGAACATGAACTTTCTTTTCTTTTTTTTTTAAAGATTATTTATTTATTATGTATACAACATTCTGCCTCCATGTATGCCCACACGTCAGAGGAGGGCGCCAGATCTCAGTACAGATGGTTGTGAGCCACCATGTGGTTGCTGGGAACTGAACTCAGGACCCCTGGAAGAGCAGCCAGTGCTCTTAACCTCTGAGCCACCTCTCCAGCCCTAAAATGATTTTTATAAGTTGAACCATCTCTGTATCTCTGGGATGAAGCCGACTTGATCATGGTGGATGATTTTTTTTATGTGTTCTTGGATTCAGTTTGCCAACATTGAGTATTTTTGCATTATCTATAATTCTCTTTCTTGGTTGAGTCTTTGTGTGGTTTTGGTATCAGGGTAGCTGTAGCCTCATAAAAAGAATCTGGCAATGTCCCTTCTGTTTCTATTATGTGGAACACTTTGAGGTATTAGCACTTCTTGGAAATTCTGGTTGAATTCTGCACTAAAACCATCCAGGCCTGGGCTTTTTTGGTTGAGAGGTTTTTGATGACAGCTCCTATTTCCTTACAGTTTGATGGTCTATTGAAATTGTTCACATGATCTTGATTTTATTTTGAATATGGTATCTATCCAGAAAATTGTCCATTTCTTTTACGTTTTCCAATTTTGTGGAGTATAGTTGTTTGTTTGTTTTTTGTATAACCTACTGATTCTCTAGTTTTCCTCATTGTCTGTTATGTCCCCCTTTTCATTTCTCATTTTGTCTATTGGGATGTTCTCAGTCCACCTTTTGATTAGTTTGGATAAGGATTTGTCTCTCTTGTTGATTTTCTCAAAGAACCAGCTTTATGTCTCATTGATTTTTTTGTATTGTTTTCTTTGTTTCTATTTTATTGATTTCAGCTCTCAATTTGATTATTTCCTATCTTGTACTTCCTCCTGGATGAGTCTTCTTCTTTTTGTTCTAGAGCGTTCAGGTGTGCTGTTAAGTCACTAGTGTGAGCTTTCTCCACTTTCTTTGTGTGGGCACTTAGTGCTATGAACTTTATTCTTAGCACAGCTTTCATAGTGTCCCATAGGTTTGGGTATGTTGTACCTTCATTTTCACTGAAATCTAGCAAATCTTTAATTTCTTTATTTCTTCCTTGACCTGGGGGCGGATGAATAGTTCTGTTCAATATTCATGAGTTTGTAGGCTTTCTGAGAGTAGTGTTGTTAAACACTTAACTTTAAACCATGGTGATCTAATAAGACACAAGGAGTTACTCCATTTTACTTATATCTGTAGAGGTTTGCTTTGTTGCCGAGTTTTTGGTCAAGTTTAGAGAAGGTTCCATGAGTTACAGAGAAGAAGGTATATTCTTTCCTGTTTGGGTGGACTATTCTATAGATATCTATTAAGTCCATTTGATTCATGACATCTGGTAGTTCTCTTACTTCTCTGTTAAGTTTCTGTCTGGTTTACCTGTCCATTGGTGAGAGTGGAGTGTTAAAGTCTTCAGCTATTAATGTATGGGGTTTGATGTGCGATTTAAACTTTAGTAATGTTTCTTTTATATATGTGTGTGTCTTGTATTTAGGGGCATAGATGTTCAGGATTGAAATTTCATCCTGATGGATTGTTCCTCTTATGAATATAAAGTGTCCTTCTCTATCTCTTCTGATTTTTAGCTTGGAATCTGTTTTGTTAGATATTAGGATAACTAGACTCACTTGTTTCTTATGTCCATTTGATTGGAAAACCTTTTCCCAATTCTTTACTCTGAGGTAATGTCTGTCTTTGTGGTTGACGTGTGTTTCTTGTATACAGCAGAAAGCTGGATCCTGTTTTTGTATCCATTCTCTTAGCCTGTGTCTTTTTATAGGTGAATTGAGTCCATTGATATTAAGAGATATTAATGACCCATGCTTATTAATTCCTGTTATTTTTCGGTGGTAATGATTGCGTGTTTCCCCTTTTTGGGTTTTGCTGATGGGAGTTTATCTGTTTCCTATATTTTTGTGGGTGTAGTTAGCATCCTTGGGTTGTGTTTTCCTTCTAGTACTTTCTGTAGGGCTGGGTTTCTGGATACTTATTGTTTAAAACTGGTTTTGTCGTGGAATATCTTGTTTTCTCCATCAATGATGACTGAAAGCTTTGCTTTGTATAGTAGTCTGGCCTTAAATCCATGGTCTCTTATTGTATGCAGCACATCTACCCAGTATCTTCTGGCTTCATGGTTTCCATTGAGAAGTCAGGTGTAATTCTGATAGGTTTAACTTTATATCTTACTTGACCTTTTTCCTTAGCAGCTCTTAATAGTCTTTCTTTATTCTATGTTTTGTGGTTTGATTATTATATAGCGAGGAGATTTTTTTTGATCCAGTCTATTTAGTGTTCTGTAAGCTTCTTGTACCTTCATAGGAATATTCTTCTTTAGGTTGGGAAAGTTTACTTCTATGATTTTGTTAAATATATTTTCTGTGCCTTTGAGCTGGAGTTCTTATCCTTCTTCTACCCCTAGTATTCTTAGGTTTGGGTTTTTCATGGTGTCCCAGATTTCCTGGATGTTTTGTGTTAAGAATTTCTTGGATTTACTGTTTTCTTTGACCAATGAATCAATTTCCTCTATAGTATCTTCAACACCTGAGATTCACTCTTCCATCTCTTGTATTCTGTTGGTTACACTTGCCTCTGTAGTTACTGTTCATTTACCCAGATTTTCCATATCCAGAATTCCCTCAGTTTGTGTTTTTTTTTAATTGCCTCTATTTCAGTTTTCAAGTCTTGAACTGTTTGTTTTATTCTTGATTTTCTTGGGTTTCTTTGAGGGATGTACTAATTTCTTCCAATTTTTTTGTATTTCTTTTCCTCCATTTCTTTACGGGAGTTTTTCATTTCTGATTTAAAGGTCTCCATCTTCATAAAGTTATGTTTAAAATTATTTTCTTCTGCTGCTTCTGGGTTAGAATGATAAAGTCTTCCTGTTTGGGACCACTGGAATCTGGTGTTGCTATGTTTGCTTTTTAGGCTGTTGGATGAATTCTTACATTGGTGCCTTCCCATCTCTTCCTTCAGATGATGCCCTCAGTGTCTTTGCACCTTGGTCCAATCCTTGCAGCGTCTGTCTGAGTCTTTGGGGATTGTTCTTGGTCTGTTCTGTACTGTCACTGTCTGTGTCTCCCTTAGCCTGCTCTCTTGGTCTTCTCTCCTGGTTTACTCTCTTGGTCCAGCCTGTGTCATCACAGCTTGTGCTTTAGAGTTCCTCTCTTGGTCCACTCTCATGGTCCTCTCAGCAGGAACCTCTCCTGCTGGCTGGCAAGATAAACTGATGCGGGTGGGTGAAGTACCCGGTGTTTTACCCCACTATGGAGGGCCTAGAGAATGGGGTCTCCTGCCTGGTCCAACTTCTTATTTCCAAGTTCTTTCGTCACACTGAGGTCTTTTTGTTTTGTCAGCTATAAGTTAACTAGGGTCATCAGTGTGTCCAAGGGTTTGGAGCTGTGCATTAGATCCTAGTGGGCTGACTTGTGGGTACAAAACTGGAGATGACTGCTCCTCCCCCAGAGCCGACCAGTTGTCAATATTCCAGCAGGGAGGGCTGGGACTGTGCAAGCCTCTCCCCAGTTGATGATTGACAGGAACAGGCCCGGTCTTTTGCAGGCAGTGGAGGGATCCATAGCTCTACCAGGATTAAGACTGCAATGGCTATGCAAGGCTCAGAAGAGGGCATTTTCTCACCCACATTGCTCATCCTCTCCTCTCTGTCTCATCTGCTCCTTTTTCTTTTTTGTAATAATTTATTTATTTTTATTACTGTGTATGAGTGCTTGGGATGCCTGAATGTCTATGTACCATGTGTACCTCCTCAGGTGGTGGGGCTCATCTTCCCATCTTAGGAGTGTCTTGATTGCATTTAGCCACCAGAGAATAACAATGTGTTATCTCATTGCAGAGTTGCAAACAAATACTGGCGTTCATTATGTGGAATTTTCTGGAGCTTACAAGTGTTGGATCTGGACAGCTGTAATTTCAATGAAACTGCAATTCAGCATCTTTGTGAATTGTTGTCTCCAGCTCCTTGTATACCTCTGAACATGTTTAAGCTCCAAAGCTTGTCGTAAGTTTGACAGTCACTCATCCTTGCCGTAGATAGAATTTCCCTCTCTGCTTTGATAAGACTAATTCATAAATAAATTCAGAACTAAAATAAAAAGTAGAAAATACAGTATTACCAAGAGTCACATATTTGAAGTTCTCTGTCACACACATACATGTGATTTACAGGTGGTTTGTAAATGCCTATACAACTAGTATGTGTGCATGTACATCTAGTAAATGTGTGGCATGTGTGTGCATGTACCTCTAGTATATATGCGCATGTGTGTGCATGTACCTCTAGTATATATGTGCATGTGTGTATGCATGTACCTCTAGTATATATGTGCATGTGTGTATGTATGCATGTATATCTAGTATATATGTGCATGTGTGTATGCATGTACATCTAGTATATATGTGCGTGTGTGTATGCATGTACATCTAGTATATATGTG
>NW_026068157.1:1544994-1548003 GCF_014885135.2 Alexandromys fortis | reverse complement strand
GGTGGTACACACCTTCAAACACAGTCCTTGGGAGTCAGAGGTAGGCAGATCTCAGAATTTGAGGCCAGCCTGGTCTACAGAGTGAGATTCAGGACATCCAAGGTTACACAGAGAAACCCTGTATTAATCAACAACAAAAGTACTAGTAAATAAGGAGAAATGGGCCCTGCCTTGGGACACACAGCAGGGAACATTAAATGAATACAATTGTCTGTTTATACATAAGGAGTTACTCTGGTTTGCTTTTTGCTGCTGGGATAAATACCATGACCAAAAGCAGCCTAGAGGAGGAAAGGGTTTATTCCATTTTACCACTGCCAGGTCACCAGCCATCACCAAGGGAAGTCTGGGCAGGAACGTGCAGGTAGGAACTGAAGCAGAGACGGTGGAGGAATGTTGTTCCCTGGCTTATCTCTCCCGAGCTGCTCAACACTCTGCCTATTCACATCAGACCTACCTGCCCAGGGGTAACGCTGCTCACAGTGGTGTTCCTCCACCAATTACCTATTAAGAAATGCTCCACAGACATGGCAATCTGATGAGGCAGTTCCTCAATTCAGGTTCCCTTTCTCTAGATAATGTTGAGTTGGAACCCTTGATTAGCCATGACAGGCTATATTCAGAATTTAATATGATGGTAAGTATGCGTCTTCTGAGAATGATCTGGGTGTTATGCAGGAGTGGGGGAAATAGAAGAAAAGGGAGAGAGATGAGTAGCTTGAGCCTCCATGTTCCTCTGGTATCTGGAGACAACCAGTGAGAACTTGGGGGTAACCAGGGTGCCCAAGCATCCATGGTGTGTGAGGCACAGTGTGGGAGAGGATTGTATAAGTTGCTTTGCCATAAACCCACACACCCTGGTATAATGTGCAATTTGGCCTTGTTCCACAGGTGTTCCTTCATGACTAACTTTGGGGATGGTACGTTATTTCACACAGTTCTTCAGCTGCCTCACCTGACATCTCTGAACCTCTATGGCACTAATCTGTCCAATAAGGCAGTTGAAAAAATGTGCTCCGGGCTGAAATCGCCAACATGCAACCTGGAGGAGCTGCTGTAAGTCAGTGCGCTGTCTACACTCAGGAGCTGCTTTCAAATTGTTTCTAAAATCACGTTTAAGGATTAACTTTGAAACTTTTGCATTGTATGAGCACATATTGTACAAAATGGGTTTCCTTATATAAATTTCTTTTTCTCCTTGTTAACGTGTGTGTGTGTGTGTGTGTGTGTGTGTGTGTGTGTGTGTGTGAGCGTGCACAGGTGCCTTCAGTAGCCAGAAGAGGGCTGTGAGCTACCTGATGTGGGTGCCTGGATTTGAACTCTAGTTCTCTGTTGAGGCAGCAAGAGCTCTTCACTGCTGACCCGCCTCTCTAGCGCCCCCCCCGTGACACCATTCCACACACATTTGTATGGACTTTGAACACACTCAGTTATGTTCTGTTGGCTCCCCTTCCTTTGTAAGAAGTTCCCCTTGCACTCCGATGACTTCCTCTTTGGCTTTTAATGGTTTGAATACCATCATAACAGCGTATCTAGATCTGCTACACTTAGATACCTAGGCTGTGGCTCAGCTGTGGAAATTAGAGGTGAACTTACAGAGGAACTATACAATACCTACCAGCAGGGAAACACTTCATAAGTAAAACCCCACTGGCCTTTCATGGTAGCTAGAGAAGAAACTCAGAGGCAGCCATGCAGGTGGGCTGGGCGGAAATGGCAGAGAAGAGTGAAGTCGCCAGGGTACTGAGGATCTGCTGTTTTCCAGCGACACAGTAGCGCAGAGTTCGTTCCTCGCCATTGTCACTTGAGCTGTGGGGGCTCATGCTGAGAAACATGCAAGGCACTCTTTTCCTCAGGCGGTGTAAAGCAATACGGACATTTGTAATTTCATGATCAGATCAGAATCATCTGTTCTGGTATTTGGACTGTTGCCTTGATTCCCGACACAAAGCTTTCAAACTCTTGGTGTTCTCCGGGTGATAGGATCAACTTTTATTCTGACGAGATAGGTGGTGTTTGGTGCCCTCCTGCATAGTGACCAGTCCCAGAAGAACCACTCTAGGTCTATGTCTGTAACTGTCATTATCACCCCCATCCTCAGTGAGTTCAGTCTGAAGTTTGTCTGTCACGCTCACGTGATAAAGATTCCACTGGAGCACATCCGTCCTGCTGTGCACTAACTGCCAGCTTGATTTAGTTCAGTGATGTCTCTATCAGGTTAGTAAGCTTGGGCATCTGTGAGGGATTTTATCTTGCTTGTTAACTGAAAGAAGATGAAATAAGTAGGCATGGTTCAGGAGGTTCTGGTCTTTATAAGAAGTCTAGCTAGCTAAGCCCGAACCAGCAAGAAGCTCACTCATGACTCCTGCGTCCAGGTTCCTGCTCTGACTTCCTCAATGACGGACTGTAACCTGGAAGTGGAAGCCAAACCGTTTCCTCTCTTAGTTGTCTTCTCTGTGACAGAGAGTTTATCACAGTACTGGAAGGGAGCCAGAGCCGGGTCTTCTAGCGTGTGAATATATCCACACAGAGCACTCTGCATCCACAAGGCAAACCTTCCTGGGCCCGGGATCCTTGCAGATCTCACTCCACGCACATGATCTGACTGCATCCTCCGTCATAGCTTCTGAGTATTCTCAGCTGTCAAGAGAGATGACAGAACCCATAAGCTTCATGATCTCCTCTATACTTAAACACAAGGAGTACGTGTTAAGAATGTCTATCACAATGGGCTTTGTAAATGATCCCTGAAACCTGGAAGGGATGGCCACTGTGAGAGACTCAAGGAGTGTGTGTGTGTTGGTGTGTGTGTTGGTGTGTGTGTTGGTGTGTGTGTTGGTGTGTGTGTTGGTGTGTGTGTGTTGGGTGTGTGTGTGTGTTGGGTGTGTGTGTGTGTTGGGTGTGTGTGTGTGTTGGGGGTGTGTGGGTGGTGGGGGGGGGTGGGGGTTGGGGGGGTGTGGGTGTTGGGGGGGTGTGGGGGGTGGGTTGGGGTGTGTGTGGTGGGTGGGT
>NW_026068157.1:1530486-1544911 GCF_014885135.2 Alexandromys fortis | reverse complement strand
GGGTGTGTGTGTTGGGGTGTGTGTGTTGGGGTGTGTGTGTTGGGGTGTGTGTGTTGGGGTGTGTGTGTTGGGGTGTGTGTGTTGGGGTGTGTGTGTTGGGGTGTGTGTTGGTATGGGTGTCTGTGGTGCTGGTGTGGGTATGTGAAGGTGTCACAGTGATACTGGTAATCAAACATGCTGGGTTATATACCATATTTTAGTGATGGGGTCTATGTGTGCATTAAAGGATATGGCTTCTCCCCACTACATTCCAGTGACACTCTGTCTCTCTATTTGTTGTTATGACAATCAATAACATCACCAAACATTTCCATATTGATCCCAGAGAGTAAAAGTCACCCATGACTGAAAAACCACTGGCTTGGGCTTTTTTCTCAATCAATAGAACTTCATGACTCACAGTGATAGTCACATGATTGCACTCATGAATTAAAGAAGTCTGTGATGTAAATGTGAGCTGGTATGTACAGTATTAGGAGCTGGGCATTTGTTTGAACAACACGTAGTCTTACATAGGCCTTCTAAAGATGGTGTTCCTAACCTGTGACATGTATCTCTCATGCAGGTTGGGGAAGTGTGGCATCTCAAGTGACGCTTGTGTTGAAATTGTGACTTCCCTAAACCTCGGCAAGCTGAAGCATCTCTCATTGGTTGAAAACCCCGTGAAGAACAAAGGAGTGATGGTGCTGTGTGAGATCCTGAAGGATCCGAACTGCGTCCTGGAGAAGCTGATGTGAGTTGGTCTGGGGAGCATGCCCTGGAGATATTGTAAAGCCCTGCACCTAGGTAAAACCATCATAAAGGTGGTCAAATAGCCACGAAGGAGGCAGGAGAACCTGGGATGTGTTGGGATCTCGGTCACTTGTCCATGCCTAAGTTGCCATGTCAGCAAGTGGAGCAAACGAGAACAGATTTACGAGACCAACTTCCGACTAGACAAGGCTAGCTCTGAAATTCCTCATATATAATTTTTAGCTTAATTTTTATGATAACCATGAAATACGGTGATACACTTGGAAAGAGACTGGCTATAGGACAGAGGAGACTATAAATAAGAAGAAAATATTCCCTTCAAAGGCAGGGCTTCCTACGTCTTACCTAAGTCACTGTAGGCTGTCTCCTGCTCTGAGGTTGACGTGGATTGCTCATCATAGCACACTGCCAGACTGTGGTCCCAGGGAAGTCATAGAGATAACTTATCGTTCCATCCATTAAAGGTCTTAAGATGGGGAATGTGCTCAAAGACATCTAGGTTCAGGAAGAGTAAGAGTATACAGACCAATCCATCTGTGTCCTGTGTGCTCATGTATTCACAGTAGCATGTGTATGCGTGGCTCACAGCATGAGCATGCAGATAAAACCGTAAGGGCACTGGATATGGACAGTAAGGAGACGCCTGTTTAGAACAGGAAACGCATGCAGATGAAGTGCCTCCTGCATGGGCTGCTCATGACTAGACCAGAAATGTTCCAGGTCTCATTTAAATTTCTTTTGGAATATTTGCAAGTCGTGAGTCTTGGTGAGGCTCCCTAGGGCCAAACATGAAAGCATTTGCACAGTACAGAAATCTGTCACATGGCTTGGGGATAGTTTTATATGATGCTCTCAGTGCCTTTGTGTTTTGTCCTAAACTGGATACATGAGAGCACTTGTGGATTTTCCTACCTGTGTACTCTGGGAGTTCCTGAGCCTGCAGAAGGCCAAAGGAGGTGAATAGTCCCCTGGAACTGTAGTTACAGGATATTGTGAGCATTATATAGGAGTTATGTGATTGCTTAGAACTGAACCCCAGCTCCTCTGCAAGACCAGCAACTGATCTTAAATGCTGAACCAACTGTCCAGTATTGAAATGAATCTTAGAAAGGAAAAAGTGAAAAATGGATTTTAAAAAGTTGAAGGATGTTACAGAAGAGGTCGTAAAAACTAACATTAGAAAACAAAATTTTTCAGTTATTTCTCTACTAGTTACTATAGAGTAGATTGAGTTAAATTACACTTGATGACTAGTAAATAAAAGTGGCTACATTAAGCATGAGTTATTTCAAATATTATCTAGTCTTTAAAATACTAGCCATTCACCCACACATGTGACAGCATTAGGAAGAATCTGTAAAATAAAGTAGCAGGACCAGGTGGAGTAACAGCAAAGGAGGTCACACACTTGCACCCTAGCATGATGACCCGAGTTTGACCCCCAGGACCTAAGTAGTGACACAGTGTAGAGGTGGAGATGGCAGGAACCCTAGGACTCACTGGACAACCAGCCCAGTCTCATGAATGAGCCCCAGGCCAGTGAGAAACCCTGTCTCAAAGAGGGTGGGTGGTGGTGTTCCAGCGTGTGACATCTGAGCTTGTCCTCTGACCTCCACACGCACCTGCAGAGAGACGTACACACACTCACAAGAACAACAAAAACGAGGGCAGGGTTCTGCAACATGGTGAATTTCTGGTATAGGTGAAAGTATTGATTGTCTTGCAAATAAGTCGATTTTTGGAAACATCTGTGGTGATCTATAACCTCAGGTGTTCAAAACTTTTGTTTGAAAGTGTTTCCATTGTGTGTATGTGTGTGTGTGTGTGTGTGTGCGTGCGTGCACACATATGGAGGACAGAAGACGATTCATGGGAGTTGGTATTTCCTTCCATTGCGTGGGACTGAACTCGGGTCCTCAGGCTTGGTGGCAAGGTCCTTTACCTGCAGAGCCATATTAGTGGCCCGTTTCAACACGTTTTCATGCAAAGTGGAAATTCAGTGTAGGGAGAACACGGAAGCCTTTGCAGAGCACTATGCTGTGACAGTAAGTGACCTGCGCTGTGTGATTCTCTTCACAGGTTGTCATATTGCTCTCTCACCCTCATTGTCTGTGGCCATCTCAACAAAGCCCTTTCGTGCAACAAACACCTCTCTCTGCTTGACCTGGAGTCAAATGTCCTAGAAGATTTGGGGGCAAACAGTCTGTGTGAAGCTTTGAAAGACCCAAAGTGCCCCCTTCAGGAGTTATGGTAGGGCCGTGTTCTCATCCATCCCTGGGGATGCGGTATCGAATGTTGGCATTCAGAAGGAAGTGGGAGGGTAGAATTGTCTGGATGTCAGTGTCCCCTCAGAGTCTGTGGTGAAGCCTGCCATCCATGATGACTGTCTTAAGATTGGGTCATGAGGGTGAGTTCCCATGAGTAGATTACTGCTGATAAAAGAAGGCACAGAATCTGCCTCACCCATACCATCATGAAACCCAGCTTCAATGCCCAGCACCTATATGGCAGCTCACAATCATCTGTGACTACAGGTCCAGGGGTTCCGACACCCTCACACAGGCATGATTGCAGACAAAACACCAATGCACATAAATAAAAATTTTCAAAAACAGGTTAAGTAGAGCCCTCCTCAGCTAGAATGGATGTGATAGACATGTTTACACACGAGGCTCAAAGGTGCTGTGTCTGTGTGCAAATGTCACAGGTTCTAAATTTTTGCACTATTGGTCTTTTTGTTGTGGCTGTCCTGTGATCTGAAGAGGGCTGTGGCAATATGTCTACATCTTCGATGCCGGTAGCACCCTCTGACATAGAGCGGCAATCCAAAATATATCTAGATGCTGTGGGCATGCCCTGGAGGGTAAAAATTCATCCGTGCTTGAGAGCCATTAATGCACACACACCTCAGAGCTGCTTAAACCCAGATGTTTACATACCTCCTTCAATCATGAATCTATGCTTGGGTGTTTATGCCTCTATTTGCATATCTCTCCCCATCACATCGATGTACTTAGGCCATCTATGAGTATAACCGCTCTCCCTGTCTCCCAAATAAAAATTTATTGTCTTTACTTCCATATCATCCATCTCTTCTCTTCTATAACCATCTGCATATCACCTATTCATTATCAATCTATATATTATCTACTAATTATTTTATGTTCACTGTGCATCTAACATCTGCCTAATGTCTCTACTTACCAACAATGCACTCATCATCTCGTAGTCTCCGTCCTTCACCTGTCTTATACCCTTTATCTTCCTTCTCTCCCCAACCTCTCTCTTAACCATATTGAAAGCGCCATGGGAAACCATGAGCTTCAGGCTTGAGGAGGGTTTGAGGTCGCGTTATATTAAATACTGGCAGAAGTTCACCTCATGATGACATCTGCACAGAAATCTGAGAACGGCGACCAGGCAGCCCCACTGATTTTCAGGGTATCTCTATTTGAGCCAGGGAGGACGAGAGTAGAGACACCAGATGGAGAGAGGACGGCAGAAGAAGTGCAGTGGGCCACAGGGAGCAGGGTAGCCCAGGTGGAGAAGCAATGCCCTCATTTCAGTACTGCTTGGGCATTTCCGGTTCCTACAAATAAATAGAAATACGCTAAGCTGCTAAGATTGGATCTCGTGGCCTAGGGATGTAGTTCAGTTGGTGAGATGTCTACTGACCATACACAGAGCCCTGGGTTTGAGTCTCCAGCTCAGCTTTGAAAAAAACAGGTGTGATAACTACATACCTGTGATCTCAGCACTGGGAGGTAGAGGTAGGAGGGTTCAGAAGTTCAAGGTCAGTCTCAGCTATGTAACGAGTCTGAAGCCACACTAGATACATAAGACCCTGTTTCAAAAAGAAAAAGTGGTCAATGAATGCCTGCTGAGGGGGAGAATGGTCTCCTCCAGGAACAAGCTCTACTGGGTCAAACAAACCCCTAGAGTTGTGCACAAACAAGCTAAACTAAATGGGCTTAATAGGTTACTTATGCATGTACAGGTGTGCAGGCATGAATATATATTCACATATATTCGTATGTGTACACATGTAACAACAATAAAGAGATTAATTTGGGATCTGGAAGGAATTGGAGGTAGGTTTGGAGAAATGTATATACCGAGCTCATATAAAGTTCCAAAATATAAGATAAATAACATCAAAACAAAAGCATCGGGCCTCAGAAGTCAGTATGTTTGCGTGTGTTTTCCCCAGGTTGTCTGGTTGCTGTCTCACTTCAGACTGCTGTGAGCAGATCTCCAATGTCCTTACTTGCAGTGAAAATCTAAAGACCCTGAAACTGGGCAACAATAACATACAAGACAGGGGCGTCAAGCTGTTGTGTGAAGCTCTGAGGAATCCAGCTTGTAAACTGCAGAGTCTCGGGTGAGTCACCTGACTGTCGTGTGTGGGGGGGGTTGAGGGGGAGGGGGCCTTCCAACTCAGTGAGGAAAATTTGGAGGGTTAATAGGTATGGTAGTTTGTAAGAAAATTGCCCCCAAAGGGAGCTGCACTCTTAGGAGGGGTGGCCTTGTTGCAGCAGAAGTGTCTTGTTGGGGGAAGTGTCACTGTGGGGCGGGCTTTGAGGCCTCCTGTATGCTCAAGCCACACCCAGTGAGTCAGACTGCCTTCTGATGCATGCAGCTCAGGATGTTAGAAGCCTCTGCTCCTTCTCCGGCACCATGTCTGCCTTCATGCCACTATGTCCCACCGTGATGACAATGAACTGGAAAAGAGCCACCACAATTAAATATTTCCTTTAAGAGGTGCTGTGGTCATGGTGCCTTTTCACAGCAATTGAAATCCTAAGACAATAGGGTTAAGAAGAATTCCACCTACCATAGTCTCAAGGGTTGAGGAAAACGTTAACACCCAGGTCATGTACGAACAACAGCATCTGCTGGGGGTTGAGCACCATACCCTTGTCATGTTTTGCCCACCACAGCATCTGGTCTTCTGGTCTTCTGGGTCCTCTTCTATGATGTTCCCTGAGCCTGGGGAAGGGGTGACACAGACGATCCATTTGAGACCGAGTCCTCTGTCCTCAGTCTCAGAATGCAGACCAGCTGTGCGTCTCTCTATTAACCAGGCCATTGCAAAAGTTGCTTCTCCCATGAGGCTTGAGAGCTGAACTAACATAGAAATAGCGCTAAGTGGTTAGAACAATGGTTCTCAACCTGTGGGTCTAGACCCCTTTGAGAATTAAATGACCCTTTCACAGGGGTCACCTAAGACCAATCAGAAAACACAGATATTTACGTTATGAATCATAACAGTATCAAAATTATAGCTATGAAGTAACAATAAAAATCATTTTGTATTGTGGGGTCCCCACAACACGAGGAACTGTATTAAAGGGTCGCCACACTAGGAAGATTGAGAAGGAAGTTTTATGTTATGTCCCCTTAGCAAAGCGATAGTAATGGGTTCTCCCTTAGGTCTACAGCTTGCCCAGCCACGGGCTCTTCACCAGTTTACAGTACCTGGCATGAGTCAAGTAGTCAGCACTCCAGAGTGGATGGTGGAGGCCTTCAAGAAGCCCCAGCCCAGCTGAGGAGCTATTGGCAGCTGATGGCAGCTGATGGGAGGAGAGCCAGTCTTCAGAGACGGAGCCCTGGTCACCTGTGCTGCAGGGGACCGTCCTAATCCCAAGCACCTAAGGCACTGCTAATTGAGTTAGTGCAGTGTCTCTCAGCCTTCCTAATGCTGTGACCTTTAACACAGTTCCTCACGTTCTGTGTGGTGATGCCACCCATTAAATTATTTCCATTGCTACTTCATAACTGTAATTGTGCTGCTGTTATGAACTGTATATAAATACTGACTGCAGAATATCTGAGATGTGACCTCCGTGACAAGGTCATTCCACCCCCCCCATTGGGGTCATGATCCCCCACCCCCACCCCAGGTTGAAAACCATTGACTTAGAAGGTTTAAAAAGGTATAACGTTGGGAAGGCTGCAGATAGGGAGGTCTGGGAGGAGTTGGAAGTGTGGGTAGTAGACAGATTTGATCAAGACACATTGTATACATGTATGATTAAAGTACTGCTCTGGCCGGGAGGTGGTGGTGCAGATCCCAGTACTCAGGAGGCAGAGGCAGGAAGATCTCTGTGAGTTCAAGGCCAGCCTGGTCAGGACAGGCTCCAAAGCTGCAGAGAAACCCTGTCTCGAAAAAAAAAAAAAAACTATATTTGCTTAATGTTTTTGCTCACTGTGGACATTTGGGCCTGGTTAAGTCTTTGCTCAGAAGCCTAGAACTGGCACCAAATTCTGCATCCTTTTTCTGGTGTTTCCCTGTCACAGGTTAGACATGTGTGAGCTCACCATTGTCTGCTGGGCAGACCTCGCCTCTGCTCTCAGAACATGCAGAACACTGACCATGCTGAGCCTCGACTGGATCACCGTGGACCACTATGGGGTGAGGCTACTGTGTGAGGCTTTGACTTGCGGAGACTGCAGCGTGAAGGTGCTGGGGTGAGTGCTCGCTGTGTCCCTGGGTCTGGAGTGACTTTGGAGCAGCTCTTCTGTAGCAGTTGGCTCAAGCTGAGCCCTGGTGACACGGGGCTGGGGAGTTGTGTTGTGCGGGAAAACCTTTATCTTCAAGAACACTGAGGGCCATCCTTGATCTCTAGCCGTTCATAGGTACCACCCTCTGGAGGTGATTACTCCAAATATCAAACATCCTCTCTAAACAAAAAAAAAAAAAAAAAACAAAAAACAAAAAAATGTGGCTTATTTCTTTTAATTTTTTTAAAAATGTATTATTATTTCTTTTGTTTTTTAAAGAAAACAAACTATCTTTTTTCACTTAGCACACCAATCCTAGTCACCACTCCTTCCCCTCCTCCCATCCCCTCCACCTGTCCACCCCACCACCCCTCCAGTCCTCAGAGAGAGTAAGGCACATTGCTTTGGGGAAGCTCCAAGGCCCTCCCTACTATATCTAGGCTGAGCAAGGTATCAATCCAAAGAGAATAGGTTCTTTAAAATCACTACAAGCAATAGGGGGAAATCCTGGCGGCACTGCCAGTGCCCCACAGTCTGCCCCAGTCATACAGCTGTCATCCACATTCAGTGACTAGTTTAAACCTATGCTGATTCCTTCCCAATATACCTGGAGTTGGTGAGCTCCTTTAGCTCAGGTAGACTGTTTCAGTGGGTGTATCCCCATCATAGTCTTGACCTCTTTGCTCATATTCTCACTCCTCCCACTCTTCTACTGGACTTTGGGGGCTTAGCCCAGTGCTCTGCTGAGGTTCTCTGCCTCTGTTTCCATCAGTTGCTGGAAGAAGGAAGGTTCTATGGTGACATTTAAGATGTTCATCAATGTGACTACAGGGCAAGGCCAGTTCGGGCCCCCTTTCCTCTATTGCTTAGCATCTTAGCTGGGGTCATCCTTGAGGATCCCTGGAAATTTCTCTAGAGACAGATTTCCTGCTAGCACCATAATGGCTCCCTCAATCAAACTATCTCTTTCTTTGTTCTCTGAATCTGTCCTTCCCCCGTCTTCACTATCCTGTTTCCACATGTTCTCCTCCCAGCTCTCTTCTCCCACTTCTGACCCTTCCACCCTCCCTTTTTCCACACCCCCATGCTCCCAATTTTGTCAGGCAAGCTTGTCAATTTTCTCTTTTCAGGTAGATCTATTTGTGTTTTTTTTTTCTTAGGGTTCACCTTATTACTTAGCTTCTCTAGAATTATGAACTATTGGCTCAATATCCTTTGCTTTACAGCTAGTATCCACTTATGAGTGAGTACACACCATGTTCATCTTTCTGAGTCTGGGTTACCTCACTCAGGATAGTTTTTTTCAAGTTCCATCCATTTTCATTTAGATTTCAAGATGTCATTGTTTTTTATTGCTAAGTAGTACTCCAATGTGTAAATGTGCCACATTTTCTTTATCCATTCTTCAATTGAGGGACATCTAGATGTTCTGGATATTACAAACAATACAGCTATGAACACACCAATCTTAGAAGGCATTCTCACAGAATACCAATCAGCTACCAACAGTTCCTGCGCTAGGGATGGGGTTCATTCCCATGTTGGAATTTTGAATGCAGGTCTTGTGCCAGCAACCTCAGCATCAACTGCGAGCTGATGCATAAACACTCATGTCATGTCTAAAGAGAGAATCCCATAGTGCTTCTCCACCTCCCGGCTCTCACAGTCCATCTGCCCCTTCTGTCATGACAATCCCTGCACCTGGTAGGGCAGGTTCACCAAGGACACATCTACAGCTCAGCAGTCACAATCACTTTCTCTCAGCACTTTCGACAAGTTGTGATCCCTGCCTTAACTGAAAAGTTCTTAGACCAGAGTTGTGAGAAGTACAAATCTACGGGCACAAATGGAAATATTTAGAAGACAGCTTGACACACAGGCCCCTTTAAGGGAGCAGCAGTAGGTTTCCCTCTGGGGCCTGTGATGCCCTAAGCCACGGGATGTTGACAGTGTTACAGTAGTAATCATTAAATCTCCCCATGGAGCAGGCGTCATAATCCAATCAAAAGTGATCAGCTACTCCTAGAACTGTCATGGCAGCAAGCTACCACTGGGCACAGCGTGGCTGGTCATTCTCATGTCTTCTGATCACACAACAGAGGTGCTTACAAACACCGTCTCCCACATCCAGTATCTACCCATGAATGTTCATCCCAGGCTAGCGTCGGGAGGGGTCTGACACTGCTGTACAGACTTCTACATCAAAGTTCTGCTGAGAACTTACTCTGCGTGAGCACGGTGATGATATGAGTGTCGGGAAGATGGTGGAGGAGCATCCTGTGAGGAAAATGGTTCACACCTCTGCCCCACCGACTTGGGTCCTGTCCTGGGGCTACAGAGAGTAATGTGCAAGCAAGGATGAGATGTGGGGAGGCTGGGGTGAGAATGCTGCACTTGGGGTGGCATTGCCTGAAGGGGAGGCTGGAGAGGCAGGGGATGAAGTGAGCAGCAGATCTGAGCGAGCCTGGCAGATAGATCTCTGTACTAACTCTTTGTAGTTACAGGACACATGACTTGTGGTTATGAATACCAGGGAAGACAAGAGCAGACAGAAGGGGAAGAAAAGTGAGGAAGCCAGCTGTACTTCTCTGAAGAACTCTGTTCCAATCTTAATTTGTGAAATTCGGGGGGAACTACTGCACAAAAACCTAAGGGAACTTTTTTCAGAAAACAAAATTAACCATATTGAGTGCTGACTGCTTAAGACATTACTTTTTTAAAGGGGCTGACCCCTTACGTCCAAGGGCACATTGAGGAAGAGGGGGTAGGGAGATTGTAAAGAGTCGGGAGGACTTCTACAAAAACAGCCTCTTCTAGACTTGACAAGGCAGATACACCCAGGAACTGACAGTATCCATGATTGCCTGTGTGACCCATGCTCAAGTTCAGGCAGGTCAACATTCCAGCATGGGTGGTGGAGGGGGTCATTACCCGGACCCCTAGCTGGGGAACTAGACATTTGGTGGCCTCAGGGAAGGGAAAGTCGTGTTCTTCAGGGATGTGGCCCCTGGTAGGATGCATATGCCACATGCATGCATCTCCCTCCACGCTTGTGTGGGCATCACAACTGAGACTCCGTGAGCTATTGGAAGAAAAGGACACGAAGTGTGGGAAGGAATATGGAGGGGTCAGAGAGGGGAATGGGGAAAGGATATGATCAAAATCCATTGTATCCATGTGGAATTCTCAAAGAATAAACTAATGGATTTTGAAATATAGTATAAAGATAATAAGCATTTGATAATTTTTATTTTTTTCAGTAAACTTAGTGATGACGGCGTGGGGGAAGCAGGCAGAGGGAATAGCTGAGCATCAGCTGTATTCATGGGTGAGCTGAGGTGTAGGATGAGCTGTGTCTCAGAGAAAGTGAGTAGGGGCTGAAAAGACTTAACATGGATGGTGTGAGATTGTGACGATGACATTAACTATACTCGTGTTCACAATCTGAGCGGTCAACACTAAATAATGATGCAGGAATAAGGCATAACAATGATCATGGTTAGGCATTTAAACAATGAACGGGTGAAAACAGTCATTTTTGCTTCAGTGGTTTGCAACTTTAGTCTTGGCATCTAGATAGATGTTTTACATATCTACATAGACGAGAGGGCCCCTACTCTGCAGGAGAGAATCAGACCTTCTCACAAACGGTGTCTTCCTTCCTTCACTCCTAAGGTGACAGAGAGGGCATCATGGGGGTAAAGGAGAGGCAAGTTATCGCCAATCAAACTTGGGTTGGTGGATGGCTCAGTGGGTGAAGGCACTTGCTGCTGAGCCCGATCACTCGGGACCCACATAGTATCAGGGGGACGATGGAATCCCATGAACTGTCCTCTGACCTTCACATGTGCCCTGTAGCATGTGCCTGTATAAGCACACACAATGAGTAATGTAAAAAATCAACTGCCTTCTTCCTCCCTTCAGATTGGACAAATCTAAACTTTCTGAAGAGTCACAGAAGCTACTGCAAGATGTGGAAAAGAAAAGTAACCTGAATATTTTGCATTATCCATGGGTCAAGGAGGAGGACAAGATGAGGGGTGTTCGTCTGATCTGGAACAGCAAGAACTGGTCTTGAAACAACAGCTTTTTCTTTGTCGTATTTCTCCTAAACATCCTGCCCCCAAGATGCACACTTGGTCCTGGTAGCTGGTTCCTGGGTTATTTCACAGTGCCCTGCCCCCATCCACCTTTATATATACTTCCCCTCCCCACTTTACAATCTTTAAATGACAAACACACTCAATAAACTCTCAGCATGTTTGAAAATGAATGATTACTTAATGGCCGTCATAGGGTGTTGGGGTTTGAAACTGAAGAGACCGTGATTCTCTTACAGTTCTGGTTGGGAGTGATGTTTGTGACACGTTACACTTGCTGTCATTGTCAGTGCAGCTAACATCACCTGAACTGTAGTTCACGCCATGATCCTAAAAGACACAAGCATCGCCATGCAGAAGGTGGGACACATAAAGATAATGTCTAGAATCCCCAAAGTTAAAATCAAGAATCATACTTTTTAAAAAATTGATCTCAAAAATTATTTTTCTAAGTCCCAGAAATCAGAGCTAAGATTTGCCCTTTATTCCTTCAACGAGGGGCTGGAAGGGGCTAAAAGTACTCCGCTCTCTTCAGAGACCAGAGTTCAAACCCCAGCACCTACATGTGTGTCTCAAAACTGCCTTTAACTCCAGCTTTATGATATCTGATGTGCTTTCCAGGCATCTGCAGGCACCTCTTGCAAGCACATGCAGATCCACATATATACACATATATATACAGACACATGTATACACACACATGCACACATACATATACACACATGTATACACATACACACGCATGCACACATACACATTAGTCTCTTAAAGGTGTAACTACAAAGCAGCTTTTTGAAGCTGCTTTGGCACAGGTGCAAGATTGTTCTCCAACCTAATTTATGTGGCAGGGTCAGAGTGACTGAGTGGGGACTGTATAGGTGCAAATCCACAGAATCAGGAGACCATCAGGAGTCATACCTGAGCCATCGTCCCCTTGTGAGGCTGTTTGGAGATGGTCAGTTTCAGAGGCTGCTTTAAGCCAGCTCTCGTGGTCCTCTCCTGGTTCCTGTCTACAGCAGCCTTGGCATGGGTGTGGTGTATCCATGGCTTGATACCCGCAACTTTAAGAGCTAAGGGAGGGCTGAGGATTTGGCAATGTTTTGTGCAATGTCAGCCAAGGTTTTTTTTTTCCTTTTTCTTTTTTTAAATTTATTTATTTCTTTATTAATTAATTAAAGATTTCTGTCTCTTCTCCACCGCCGCCTCCCCTTTCCCTCCCCCTCAGCCAAGGTTTTTTAAGAACTGCTGAAGCCAGTGTATCCATACTCTCAGAGGTCCCCTGAGGTGTTTGGGAATATTGTGCCCTAAACAGTAAAAGTGGAAGAATTTCTGCCCAAGGGAGGTCTGTTTCTTGGTCATGTTTAATCGGTGTCATTTCAAAGTTCTACATTTCTCTCAACCCATCCTAATGGTGAGCGGAAGCATGACCACAAATCCAAATTAATCCTCTGTGTGGTAGGAAAGGCTCCTAATCCGCTGAGAAGAGCATGCTAAGCCAGCAAGTACCAGCCCCTGGGCTGGGCGGGATGTCAGTGAAACCACTGCTAGATGTCTCGATGGGTAGGAAGGACCCCCGCTTTTGTATCAGCTTGTGGCCTTGGGTTCCTGCTTGGAATCGTTCCAAGAACACTGCTGACAGGCTTTGCCAACTCATTTGGTCAGTGTTGGCAACCGCCAGGCCACCAAGTATGTCAGCAATAATTTTTGTAGGGCAGTTTTTCCAGATGGGTTGGTCCACGAGCTTGGCAGACAAGGCTGGGAGCAGTCATCTCAGGAATTACTGCTTCCTCTCATGACAACGAGCCAGCCCTCCTGGTTTCCAGTAGCCCCTTCTTCAATGGTTCTTTTTCTTCCTTCTGACTTCTATGAGGGGAGCTCCGGGCACAGCCAGAGTGTAAACATACCTTCTAAGGGAAATGGAGGGGACTGTGGTGCTATATCTTCATGGACTCCACCTTGGCTTTTTGTGTGACCCTCACGGGGCACCAGTGTCGCAGTCCAGGGGCTGGGGGAGGCAGACATCATCTAGGAGTTGTAGGATTCTCTGTCCTCTGACCGAAGAAATCCCTTGTCTCAATATATCACAACTTTAATTCTTTTTTTTTTTTTTTTTTAAAATTAATTTTATTGAGCTATACATTTTTCTCTGTTCCCCTCCCTTCCCCTTTAACCCTCCCCCATGGTCCCCATGCTCCCAATTTACTCAAAAGATCTTGTCTGTTTTTATTTCCCATGTAGATTAGATCCAGATCATGGCAACTCTTATAAGGAAAACATTTAATTGGGGTGGCTTGCTTATAGTTCAGAGGTTTAGTCCTTTATCATCACGATGGGAAGCAAGGCAGTGTACAGGCAGTCACAATGCTGGAGAAGCAACAGAGAGTTCTTACACCTTGACCCATAGGCCACAGGAAGTGGTCTGAGTGTCACACTGAGTGAAACTTGAGCAAAGGAGACCTTAAAGCCTGCCCCCACAGTGACACACTGCCTCCAACAAGGTCAAACCTACTCCAGCAAAGCCACACCTAATAGTGCCTACTATTAGTGTAGAGTTTGTGGGGGGCCAATTACAATCAAAATACCTCATCTGCCCTGCAGGCAGGTGCTATAAGAGGAGTCAAAGATTCAGAGCTCTTGTTGGGAGTTGGCCTCAGGCCTGCTAACTCCTACTTTGGTAGTGTTTATGGCCTATATGTTTCCCTTGACAGGGGACAGACCTGCACTCCATAGAAGGCAGGAATCCTTGACACATAAAGATGTATGAGATGGGACTTGGAGCCCAAGAAGAAAACAAGTCCAGGTACTCTCATAGTGTCCCAAGTCCCTCCTGTTGGAGTCTTCAATCCTAGAACTCTGTCCCCTCTGGCCTGGGTCTGAAAAAGCCCGGGTTAAAACCGGTCTCGCTGAACATAGTGGACAATGAGGACTACTGAGACCTCAAGAACAATGGCAATGGGTTTTTGATCCTACTGTACCTATTGGTTTCGTGGGAGCCTAGGCAGTTTCGTGGATGCTCACCTTACTAGACCTGGATGGAGGTGGGTGGTCCTTGGACTTCCCACAGGGCA
>NW_026068157.1:1525551-1530346 GCF_014885135.2 Alexandromys fortis | reverse complement strand
GGCGGTGGGGAAGAGACAAAAATCTTTAATAAATAAATAAATAAATAGAAGCAAGTATTGACTTCTAAGTATTAAAACTTTAATTCTTTTGATCTGAAGGGCTATCCCTCCCCTTGTGGGCCTCGGGTCCTGTTAGCAAAATATCTGAATTGGGAAGCAGTTTGTCCTTCATGTCCGACTGTGAGGAGAAAATCTCTTCTACAATTTCTCCACAGTATATAATTTCTCTTCTTCATGAGGCTCTCATCCTCTTCAGGTAAGCTTGTGGCAGATAATATAACTGTCAGCTTCTTGGATGAAGAGAGAGCCCAGTGTTCCCATGGGGGCAGGGAGGAGGCCTCTGTCGTTAGATGGTCTTTTGACTGCCTATGACAGTGGCAACTGTAGCCAGTTGAGTTGGCAGCATTGTGAACAAAATCTCATCTTCTGGATGAGCTAACGGGGGTGCTTCCTTCAAATATGCTCTTTTTTGGAACCCAGTGGAGACCAAGGGTTGCAAAGAAGTTGTCTCGCCTAAAATCCCGAGGGCAGGCCTTGTCTGCAGGGAACGAGGAGTGTGAATGGCCACATGCTTGCTTTACACAATGGGACACCTGTGAATGGGTTGGGTAGAGTAGATGACAAGCCAGGAAAGGTAGGAGAGCTAGGGTTGGTAGGACAGTGTGACAACTAGGGGCTGAAGGGCCGTGGGACTGTACAGCAGTGACAACTAGTGTTTAACAAGGCGACGAACTAGACACTGTCGGAGAGTCCTACCTGGCAAAGCCACCTCACCAGGCATCACCTACTTAGCAAAGTTGTGGGCTTGTTGACTGAATGATGGGTTGTTCCCGTAACTTTCTCGGGTACCATGGCTCTGCCTCCCTAATAAGAACAGCTGTGGGGCTCTTTCCACAGCCCTTTGGTGGTGTTTTATACTTGCTGGGCACACGTATGGCTGTGCATGGCCAGAAGATGATTCTCTGCTTAAGTTGTGAAATATTGGTGAAAAGAATGGTACTAGGGTATCTTACATTGCTCAGACTGGCACAGTGTTCTCAGTCACAAAGAAAGTCTTTCACACAGACAAGCTAACTAACTTCAGACTTCAGAGCGAATTCAATTCTGGCTTTACCCTAGAGACAAACACACAAGGTCATTCTCCCTGGTGTTGTGCTGATTCAGGCTCAAGGTCCAGCTAACTAATTGTTATTGTTAATTCTTGATTTCCACATATAACCGAATATATATCATATTTGTCTTTCTGTCTGAGTTGCTCAACTCAGGATGACCTTTTTTTTTCTGGTTCCATTTCTTTACCTGTGAATCCCATGATGTCACTTTTTAAAATTTGCTATTATTTCCCCGTCTGCTGCCAGAGGAAGCCCCTCTGACGAGAACTGGACAAGGCACTGATCTATGAGTATAGCAGAACATCATTAAGAATCACTGGCTTTAGGTTTTTGTCTGTCATGTTTGCATCTACCCTAGGTATCTGGGCTATCCAGTCTCTGGTTTCTGGCCATCCGGGTAGTGTGGGTGTGGGCTCCCTCTTGTGGCATGGTCTCAAGTTAAACCAAACATCGGTCGGCCACTCTGAGTTCTGAGGCATCATTGCCCCAGTATATCTTACAGAGTCACTTTTTCTTTTTTTCTTTTTCTTCATTTGTTTATTTGCTGGCTTGTTTTTGAAGACAGGGTTTCTCAGTGTAACAGCTCTGATGGGTTCTTTCTCTAATCTTAGTATATTTTATTTTGCATACCTTACTATTATCCTTTAAAACAGAGTGGATCCAGGTGGGAGGGGAGCTGGGAGAAGTAAAGGGAGAGAAACCATAATCAGGATATGTTATGTGAGATAAACAATCCTTTTCAATAAAAGGAAAAAAAAGAAAGAAAAGGAGGGAGGGAAAGAGAGAGAGTGAGTAGAGGAGAGGAGAAGAGAGAAGAGGAGAGAGGAAGGGAGGAAGAGAGGGAGGGGAGAGAGGGAGAGAGTAAGCAAGCAGGAGGTAGTCTTTGGACTAAACGAAGTAACCAGAAAGACACAGCATGTGGCAGGGAGGAGGGACTGGGGAGGAAGATGAACAAAACAAAGGATCATGACCCACGTGTATAAAATGCTGTAATGAACCCCAGTATTCGAATGTTAACTAAACCATTTACTTTAAAGGGCCAGGGAGAAGGCGCAAAAGTTAGGAGAACTTGGTGTTCTTGCAGAGTATCAGGTTTTAGCCCTCAAAATCCACCTCGGCCACTCACACCTGTAAAAGCAGCTCCAGAGAATTCGATGCTGTCTTCTAGCCTTTGCAGGCACCCCCACACGATTGTTCAAACACCCCTCACACAGACATGCGTACATACACACAAATAATAAAATAAATCTTTTTTCAAAAATCCTGGGGCTGGAGAGATGGCTCAGAAGTTAAGAGCACTTGCTTCTTTCGCAGAGGACCAGGACTTGATTCCCAGCCCCCACACGGACAACCATATAGGGGCGCCAAATGCCCTCTTGTGGTCTCTACAGAAACTGCATGCAAGGGGTACAGAGACTCGCAAAAACACCCATGCACACAAAATTTTAAAAACTCAAAAAATATTTCAAAAACACTGAGAAACATTAGGGAGGGGCAACAATGGAGAGGGTAAGGCAGTATGAGAGAGAAAATGCTTAATGTGCTATGTGATTGCATGAAAACAAAATGCAAGAGAAAAAGAGAAGGGAGGGGAAACTGTGTCCCTCTGTAACACCGCCAAGTACAATGGATATAACAATGAAAGTTATTTTAATAATCAAAGATTATAAACGAGTAAATAGAAATAAATAAAGATTAATAGCACAGAATTTTTTTTGGAGTGGCCAGCCAATGACTGGCTCAAGTTGAGACCTATGTCACAAGAGGGAGCCCACACCTGCTGCAGCATGGACGGCAGGAACCAGGGGCTCGGTAGCCCAGAGACCTAGGCTGGAACCAAACACGAGTGGAGAAACAAAGGTCAACGAAATGATTGTTGATGATTTTCTGCTGTACTTGAAGACCAGAGCCTAGCATATCCGTCACCAGAGAGGCTCCATCCAGCCACTGGTGGGAGCAGATGCAGAGACCCACAGCGGAGTTCAGCGACTTCTGCAGAAGAAGGGGAGGAAGGAATGTACGGGCCAGAGGGGCCAAGGACTCCACAAAGAAATGGCTTACAGAACCGGCTGACCATGACTCATAGGGGCTCACAGGGACTGAATGAACAATCAGGGAGCCTGTATTGGTGGACCTAGGTCCTCTGCATGTTAATTATGGTTGTATAGCTTGGTCTTCTTGTGGGACCCCTAACAGTGGGAGCGGGGACTATTTCTGACTCTTTTACCTTCTTTCGGGATTCTATTCCTCCTGCTGGGTTGCCTCATCCCACCTTAATATGAGGGGTAGATCTAGTCTTATTGTAACTTGTTATGCCATGTTTGGTTGATGTCCCTGGGAGGTCAGCTCTTTTATGAAGGGAAAGGGAGGAGTGGATCTGGGGGAGAGGGGAGGAGGGAGAGCGATGGAATGGGAGGAGAGAAGGAAGGGGAAACTGCAGTCAGGATGTGGTACATGAGAGAAGAATAAAGAAAAAGAAAAGGTAGTGAATAAGTAGAATAAAACCCGAGGAGCTGGGTTGTAACTCAGCAGAGGGCTTGCCAGCATGCATGAGGTCCTGAGTTCAAAGCCCGAGTGTGGCCTAAGCACTTGCTGCACCTCTACAATCCCAACACTTAGTGAGAGGAAGGAGAATCCGTTCAAAGTCATCTTTAGCTGTGCAGAGAGCTCAAGAGCAGCCTGTGCCACGTGAGAGCCTATCCTGAAACAACTTTTAAGTGAATGAAAAAGGAAACAAATAGGAACCCAAAATATTTTTAAAAGATTAATGTAATAAATGTAGCTAAATTGAACGGGGGAAGAGGGTAAAAGTAAAAAAAATGAAGACAGCGATTACACAGGCTCTGGGGAATAAAGGAAGAAACGTGACTAGAAATTCTATACACATCAAGGAATGAGAAAGCAATAAAGGGGGCTAAATGTCTAGTGAAGGCATATGATGATGATGGCCCTTCTATAGCCAAGGTCCCTTTCGCCCATGTCATCTGGAGTTTCAGTTTTTTGTGGAGAAGTTGTTTTACTAACTCATCATTAATCCATGCTCTGCCAGCTTTGAGAACAAATGCTTGTTTCTGCATGTCCAAACACCTTACATGAAATCTACACATGGTGACTTATGGATAAGACCCGAGTGCAAAAGTATCTTAATAATATGTATGTTTTACCCCAGCAGCACAGACATTAAGGGCAACATTGAATAAATGGGACCTCCTGAAACTGAGAAGCTTCTGTAAAGCAAAGGACACTGTCACTAAGACAAAAAGGCAACCTACTGACTGGGAGAAGATCTTCACCAACCCCACAACAGACAAAAGTCTGATCTCCAAAATATATAAAGAATTCAAGAGCTGGGCGGTGGTGGCACACGCCTTTAATCCCAGCACTAGGAGGCAGAGGCAGGTGGATCTCTGTGAGTTCGAGGCCAGCCTGGTCTACAGCTAGTTCCGGGACAGGCACCAAAGCTACAGAGAAACCCTGTCTCGAAAAAAAAAAAATCAAGAAACTAGACTTTAAAATGATAATTAACCCAATTAAAACATGGGGCACTGAACTGAACAGAGAATTCTCAACAGAAGAAGTTCAAATGGCCAAAAGACACTTAAGGTCATGCTCAACCTCCTTAGCCATCAGGGAAATGCAAATCAAAACAACTTTGAGATATCATCTTACACCTGTCAGAATGG
>NW_026068157.1:1450509-1523250 GCF_014885135.2 Alexandromys fortis | reverse complement strand
GAGCTCATGGAAAGTCCCCAAACTCTGTCCCTTTGTGTTTTCGGCTAGACCAATCGCTGTTAGCCAAATATGCTTATGATAATTCTATGGTTTTGCTCTATATAAACACAGAACACGTGGCTGATTTCAGCAGATTGCTGCAGGTGGGACGAGGGTGCCTCTCTGCAGATACCCAGGTGATTCTAGCCTGCTGAATTTTAAGGATCTAGAGCACTGGTTCTCAACCTTCCAATTGCTGCAACCCTTTAATATAGTTCCTTATGTTGTGGTGATTACCCCCCTGAACATAAGATTATTTTCACTACTGCTTCATCATTGTAATTTTTGTTCTGGGTACCACTGGGGACTGGGACTCTCCCACCATCCACAACAAAGGAGGAATGGTAGTCCTCTTGGTAGACATAGAAGGGGGAGAGAAAGAAGACGCAACATCTGTGCGTACTCCTGGGTCTTCGTCGATTAGGAAATAACCCCAGAAAGTGGTTCAAAATAAAAACATCAAAAAACCTCATGATGAAAGAAAAGATCATTTAAAATTATACCTTTTGTTTTTTTTTTAACATGTGGGGGGGTGTCCATCTGTGGGGAGCAGAGTACAACACCAAAGGGTCAGTTCCCTCCTTTCACCAAGTGAGTGCCGGTGATCAAACTCGGGTCCTCGGCCTTGGCAGCCATGTGCCTTTACCTGCTGAGCCCTCGCCAGCCCAAGACGCCATTCTTTTTTTTTTTAATTACATTTTTTTTATTTTTTTAATTTAATTTTTTAAAAATTTATTTATTTATTAAAGATTTCTGCCTCCTCCCCGCCACCGCCTCCCATTTCCCTCCCCTCCCCGGATCAAGTCCCCCTCCCTCATCAGCCCGAAGAGCAATCAGGGTTCCCTGACCTGTGGGAAGTCCAAGGACCACCCTCCTCCATCCAGGTCTAGTAAGGTGAGCACATGGGATAAAACCGGACTTGCTGAACATAGTGGACAATGAGGACTACTGAGAACTCAAGAACAATGGCAATGGGTTTTTGATCCTACTGCACGTACTGGCTTTGTGGGAGCCTAGGCAGTTTGGATGCTCACCTTACAAGACACCATTCTTAAAGAACAAAGACTAACATGCTCTCACTTCACGGACTATCAGCATATTGCTAAATGTGCAGCCAGTTCTGTTGGGCCAAAGGAGACAGGATCTGAATCAAGAGTGTTATTTGAGATAATTTGAAAGTCTATGTAAATCCTCTCAACCTATAGAAAAACTATGAATATTCAAAGCAGCTTTTCACGGGGAGGGAGTGCCACAGCACAACAATGACGTAGCTGCAAGTGATCGTACACACCTACAGTCCTGGCGCTCACTCAGGAGGCTGAGGCAGGAAGAACCCAAGTTCATGGCCAGCCTAGTCTACAAAGTGTGTTGGGGGGCATGGGGAGAGACTGCCTACCCTCACTGATACACATCTAAATGCTAGATAGTGATGACACACATATAAAATGCTAACAACACACAAAGATGATGAAGGGATCTATCTCATCTTCCCTTCGGGAGATACTGAAGGGGTTCAGTAGAGGCAGAACCCCGGAGATCCCACATCCGGAGCTCATCCGGGATCCTATTCCCAGATTCACAGCAATATCCGCTGCCCTGTACAATACCAGGAACCAAGGGCTCGGAGCCACACCCAGCATCCAACATCAATCACATCCTTCTTCCTTTCGCGAAAAGCCCCCTGGACCAATGAGAGGGAGTGACACATTGGCCAATCACGTGGCACCATAGACTTTCTGCCCAGTTCCAGCTGCCTTATATTGAGGAGTAACCTGGACGCCCCGGGGCGGTGAGTCAGCAGATCTCGTGGGGGCTGCTTTTCTCTTGTACGCTTATTTTCTTTGGTTATTTGTGAAGGGGGTATTGCAAGCTTTGCCTTTTTTCTCTCCTTTTTCCTCCCTCACGCCTGACCCACCGGAACCAGTTGGCTTCCGATGCCATAGCTATTTTGGACTTATTTAGCAGGGTAGCCAAGACACTTTGCGGTACTTACATTTAATTTTTTTCTGTTTCGTTTTAAGGAAAAACAAAACTCGCTACTAGACCGAACCCTCCAAAACGTGCTCCGGCTGGATCCACCGACTATCCCGCCGAAATTAATCCGGCCTCCCCCACCCCACCCCCGCCGACTTCGAAGTAAGTACAGGGGCCCCAAGAGATTGCTAGCCGAGCTAGGGACCAGAGGGGCGGCTGCACGTGAGGCCTCCGGAGATACAAAGAGGAAATAATAGCCTGCGTTGGTAATCGTGAAGATTGGATACCTGAGAATTTAGAGGGTGGAGATCTGTTTATATTATTTGTTTTCGTGGATGTGAGAACCCATAGAGAAGCAGGCGGGTATGGACAAACCCTGTCCGTGTATCTAAGCGGTTAGCATGAGTTCTCTCTAGTAGGGCAGAAAGATTTTCTGTGTTCCATTAGCGGGGGCGGGGGGCGGGGTTTAATCGTGTAATCCTTCAAAGACCCGCTTTTTTTTTTTTTTTTTTTTTTTTTTTGGCTACAGAGGTAAAAGCTTGGGCAAAGGCTGTTTTGCATATCAATAAAGCTGGTCTTTACTGTGGGCTTTACAGTGGTAGCTTCTGGGCTAAACAAATACATCTGACCTCTGATACAGCAAAAGAGGCAGAAAGCTTGTTGTAGGCTTAATTAGTCGCCCTAAGAGTAACCGTGTGGGGCGCCCTTGCATTCTCTCCAGGCAGTGTGCTAATCAGGGCAGATAGTGGAGTTAAGTAGCTGCAAACAAAAACAAAGATTTTCAACACACTAGGAGGTCAGAACTGGCAGGCCAGGGGTTCTCGGAGGGAGGGTGATCCCGCTGACTCTGACTTTGTAAAACTTTTTTGTTCTATTTTGTTTTGTTTCCCAAGACAGGGTTTCTCTGAATAACAGTCCTGGCTGTCCCAAACTCACTTTGTAGACCAGGCTAGCCTGGAACTCACAGAGATTCACCTGCTTCTGCCTCCACAGTGCTGGGGTTAAAGGCCACCACATCCCAGCTGACCCCTGGCTTTGGAGCTGTAGCCTCACACACCATGAGGCAATACAATTCTTAATGTTTGTTGTTGTTGGAGTTGACTTTTTAGACGGGGTTTCGAGTACTGTGGGCTAGCCCCTAAATCGCAGCATAGCCTCGGACAACCCAGAACCTCCAACCCCCTGCTTCTACCTCCCACGTTCTGGCATTACAGGTGTGCCCCGCCACACCTGATTTTCTGTGTTGCTGGGGATTGAACCCAGGGCTCCGCAGGCATGCTGCCAATCAGCGCACATCCCTAACCGAATTTCTGTAGTTTTAATCCACTTAGTTTATGTCATTTTGGTGCAGAGACCCATGCAAATTTACCTCTGATATTTACCACAGATACTTCAAGGCTTATGTTTTGAAAGTAAAAAATGCTGTTTTTCAAAGCCACAGTCTATCAAAGTCAGGAGACTAACAGGCAGGGTACCATTGGCCAACATCAAAACCTTACTTTAGCCTGGCGTTGTGGCGCATGCCCTTGACCCAGCACCTGAAACCAGATAAAGTAGTAAATGGGGGGGGGGGGGGAAGTCACTGGGCTTTGGTGGCACAAGCCTGTAATCCCAGCCCTCAGGAGGCAGAGGCAGGTAGATCTGAGTTTGAGGCCAGCCTGGTCTACAAAGCAAGTTCCAGGACAGCCAGGGCTGTTATATAGAGAAACCCTGTCTTGGAAACCGAAAAATATATATATATATAAGTATAAGCACTTGGGAGTGGGCTTTGTGAGTTCCAGGCCCACTTGGGCTATATAGTAAGACCCTGACTCAAAAAGAGAGAGAACGAAATACTTCTTAATGCTTATAGTTTATTGTTCTTAAATGGTCACGTGTGTTTTCATAAGTGTTTTTCCATTAAAGGCTAACACTTCCAGCACGCAGCCTGTGCCTCAAATGGTTGGTGTTCTGGTACTCGGTTGTGTGCTTGCTTACCACCCCCACCTCGTGCATTTGCGTGTGCGTATGTGTGGTCTGTGAGTTGTGTGCATGAGTATGTTTGGGTTTGTGTACATGGGTGTGGGTGTACACTAAGCTCTACGTTGCATTAGGTGGATTTGTTTTGACCCGGCTTATTGAAGATGATGTTGGAATCTGAAGTCTTAGGGAGGAATTTGTTTCACCTGTTAAAGTTGGCTTTTCAACCTTTCCATAGTCAGGGGTTTTGAAGGTTTAGCTTAGTGAAGAGCAGGCTTGCCTCGCCTGCTCAAAGACCTGGGTTGGATCTCCAAAGCTGGAACCAAAAACCCTTTAAATAGAAAGAAATAAGGTGAAGACAGTCATTTTCTAAGAACCCATATATCGGGACAAAATCATCCCTTTGATCGAATTCAAAGTTATGATGGCCCCTGCTTCTAGTTCCTGCAGGGCAGGTGGTGCGCTTTCTGGAAGCTGGCTGATGCCTGTTTGTTATTCTCTTTTCCTTTTCTGTCTTTCATTCCTGCCTCTTTATTATTTATTTGGAGGAGACAGATTTCATTTTGCATCCCTGGCCTGCTTCAAACTCAAAGATCCTCCTGCCTCTGCCTGAGCCTCCTGAGTGATGGGATTATCTGTGGAGCATTGGCTGTCCTGGAACTCACTCTGTAGACAAGACTGGGTTCAAACTCACAGAAATATACCTCTGCCTCCCAAGTGCTTATACTTATTCTGTTAGATGTTTTGTTTCTCGAGATGGGGTTCTCTGTGTAGCTTTGGAACCTGCTCAGGAACTTGCTCTGTAAACCAGACTGACCTCAAACTCAGAGGTCTCTGTCTCTGCCTCCCGAGTGTTGGGATTAAAGGCATGTACCAGCACTACCTGGCCTTATATTTATTCTTAATTAGACTATTTGGAGCCTTTCAATCTACTGCCTTTGCCTCTTTATTGTTTTTTTTTCTTTTGAGACAGGGTTTCTTATGTGTAGTCTTGGCAGTCCTGGAACTTGCTCCATAGACCAGGCGAGGCTCAAACTCAGAGATCTGCCTGCCTCTGTCTCCCAAATGCTGAGATTAAAGGTGTGTGCCACCACCACCTGATCTTTTTTTTTTTTTAATTAGACCTGTTTTCAACGATCAACTGACTTGGAGTCAGGCTCTCTCCCTCCCTCTCCCCCTTTCCCTCTCTCTCTCTCTCTCTCTCTCTCTCTCTCTCTNCTCTCTCTCTCTCTCTCTCTCTCTCTCTCTCTCTCTCTCTCTCTCTCTCTCTCTCTCTCTCGCTCTCTCTCTCAACCTCATTTGTTATTTTCTTCTGACTTTGGTTTGCCTGTTGTTACTCTCTTAAAGTATGTAGTTTGCTCCTCAAATTTCAAGCTAAGTGTAGAACAGTGTTGCCCATATGTGCACAGCTGTGGGGTCACTAGCTTGAACATGGGCAGCCTACCAAAGGCCACCCCACCCCAAGGACAAATGAGTCTCCTTCTCAGTAACTGTTAAGGGCTCTTCAGTCAGGGGTGGGGTGACATCACCCCCTGTCTCCTCCCCGCTAGAATGTCTGGCTTGAACTTGGTCTGGCAACCAGCACAGCTGCTGTGTGTTTGTGCAGGTAACAAGCGCAAGTCCAGGAGACCGCATTGCATAGCTCTCCCTTGATGGAGACGGCTTCAGGAAACCATCACCTGGCCCTAAATAATTGCAGCTCATGTCTCACCTTAGACGAGATCGCCTTTGAGAACACATACAGTGTCAGTGGGGTCCTTGTTGTGGGGTCTGACGTGCATCTTTTTCAGCAATCAGAACAGCAGACTGGGTGTCTGGAACAGAGTATCTATCCTCCACAAGCCCCTCTTCCCCCTCATCACCCCAATTCCGTATCTTCCTGCCCTGCCTCAGGCTGACCATCTCATGTTACCTTTCAGAAGTGTCTACCTTCCTCTTGGCCTACTTAGCACTCTGGGATCCTCTCCATTTTTTTCTGTGTGTTAGTTTCTCAGTTTCCCTATTACAAGCTTAGATGTGGGTTCATTTCCCCCCCTTGGGCTTATCAATATAGTCAATTGATGATTTCATCACCACATAGTCATTTCAGAGGACCCAGTAGTGAGTGATCTTTTCAAATACGTAAATTTCTCAACTTACACTGACGTCGTGTCTTAGTAAACCCAATGGAGATGGAAAGTATAAGTTGAAAATGCATGTGATTTTAACTTTATTACATTGGTGTACGTGTAGATGTATGTGTGGGGATGCACACATGCCGTGCACTGTCTGTGGAGTCAGAGGCTTGCTTCTACAAGCTGGTTTCTCTCTTTCCACTGTGTACACACATCTGAACCCTAAGACGACCCAGGAATCGGTCATTCATTGATGTGGATGTGGTGTAGAGTGTAACCAAGTCCTCTACCACCTGAGCCATAGCCGCAGTCCCTCGGTCATTTCCATAGGTATATGAGGCTAGCTTGTTGTTTTCATTTTATTAATGATGAAAATATTCAGAATCTTTTCGTTAGTGGGAGCGTGGATGAGTGTGTGTGTGTGTGTGTGTGTGTGTGTGTGTGCGCGCGCGCGTGTGCATGTGTGTATAAGGATGCAAGTGCATGTGTCTATGCGGGCCAGAAAGCAACCTCCAGAGTCACTCTTGGGTGCCAGTTCATCTCCTGTTTTGCACGTGGACTGTGCTGTTGTAGCACCATCTGGGGAAAAGACACTCCTTGTAAGTTCCCACTATTTTGGATAAATCTGTTTTAGATTGTAGATATTCTTGGTGGACACAGGTTAAGATTCTCATATTTCCTTGTTATATTATTTCTGGATGTAATACCTGGTGAGAGTCATCCCTTCTGTACTTTTGTCTTAGAGCTAAAAGTCTTAGTTCTATTAACCTTCCTTTGGATGGTTTGGCATATCTGATTTTGCTTTGGTTTGGGGATTTTTGCTTTGCTTTGGTTTGGTTATTTTTCTGCAGTACTGAAGATTGAACCTAGTACAATGCACATACCACACAAACTCTCTGCCACTGACCTAGCCCTCTTTGTTATTTTTACATACTTTAAAAATTCTGTATTATTTTGTGTGTGAGGTACTGGGTGCTTTAGAAATGGAGTTACAGGGTCAACAGGTACTTTGTTTTGGGGGTTTTTTTTTTTTGGTTTTTGATTCTCTAGGTTTTTGAGACAGGGTTTCTCCATGTAGCTTTGAAGCTTGTCCTAGAACTCACTCTGTAGACCAGGCTGGCCTCGAACTCAGATCTGCCTGTCTCTACCTTCTGAGCTCTGGGATTAAAGATCTTCGCCACCACCACCACCCGGCCCTTTTTTTGTTTTGGTTGGTTTGGTAAACAAGTGCCTTTAACTCCTTAGCTACGCCTACCTCCTTTAACTCCAAGCTCCTACCCTTGTTGTGAGCCACCATGTGGTTGCTGGGAATTGAACCCAGGTCCTCTGGAAGAGCAGTCACTGCTCCTAACCACTGATCCCTACTTTTTCTTTTGAGACAGGGCTTCATTAAGTTGCTTGCCTTGACTTGACTACTGTGTTTTGTAGGTAGACCCTGAGCTTGTAATCCTCCACCTCTGAAGTAGTTGGGCTCCAGGCCCACGTCACTGTAAACCAGTAGATGAGTACATTAATAACTGGTATATGCCTGAGATCTATCTTGTACCATTATCACAAATACTGTTCCGTATACTAACCTAGCACCCAGTACCACCAGAGTCAAAGATGACAGTAACTCTCTTAAGATTTAGTTTGCGTGTGGGTTGGATTGCGTGTATATATGCATATCACTTGTGTGTCATGCCTGCATGGTCCATAAATGTCCTGGAGGTAAAGTTACAGGAAGCTGTGAGACCCCCCCCTCACACACACACACAGACACACATACTACCGGTGTGGGTACTGGGAACCCAGTCTGGTTCTTGGTTAGATTAGCTGGTCAGCAGGCCCCGGGAGTCCTCCTGCCTCTGGTTATTCAGTGCTAGGATTACAGGGCTACGCCACCACACCCTGCTTCTTACACAAGTGCTGAGGAGCCAAACGCGTGCCCTTAAACTTGTGCAGCAAACACCGTACCAGCTCAACCTTCTCCCCAGGCCCTTGATGCCATTTTTTTCATATTTTTATTTAAAAGATTTACTTTTCATTTTACATACCAACTCCAGTTTCCCTTCCCACCTTCGATTGTTAGGGTCCGAGAGAAGCCCCCAAAGAAGACCAACAGCCACGAATGCAATAACAAGAGTATTTTATTAATTCCAATGTTGGGGTGATATCTGGTGACCCCCCCAAAAGGTCACAAGCTCCTTTAAAACAGAGTTGGAGGAATTCCAGAGAGGAGGGATTAATCTGGGCCTGATTGGTGGAGGAAAGATTAGTATGGGGGCCTATTGGTGGGAGATCCTAGTGGTTAGGGACTTTCTTCCCAGCAGCAGGGTAGGGAAAGCTGTCTTTAGTTATCAGGAGACCTGAAGCACCTGCTGAGCCAGCATAGGGGCTTTGGGGGCCTGCTGAGCTAGCAGAAGGCTGTGGTTTTTCTGAGGACTCTCTGTTTAACTCTGTCCCATTTTAGTTAACCAAAACTAAGGCTTAGGTTTCTGTCAGGCTACTAGGAGAGCCAGGTCTGCCCTCGGCTCTCTCATTCCCCCCTTGAGTTAGTGGGTCATCTCGAATCCTGGAGATGCTTTCTCTGGATCAGCAGGCTTGCACTGCTGTCTCAGAACATCAGCTGGCCCATAGAGATCTGTGACGATTACCAGGTCTCCTGGTGGGAACCCGAGGGGCACAGGAGGCTCTGCCTTCTCATAGACGGCACGCAGCAGCAGCGGCCAGAGCTGTTTCTACATCTGATACAGAACCTGTAGGTAGGAAAGAAATCTCTGGTAATCAAAGTCAGCCATCAGTTCTGCCCTAAGATTACACAGAATGAGCGGTGGCCTGACATACATTGCCGCGCCAGCAAGTGAGGGACGTCGGGATTGACACGCAATACAACTTCAGGTTCTGCAGACAAGCCTTTTATTCCACTTTCTCACAAGTATATATAGCCCTCAGCAGGGGAGGTCAAACCAGCAATAGCAGGAAGCTCATCGCTATAACTCAATGGCGTAGGGGTAAACATCCTTAGAAACATTGCTGAAAACAACAGATTGTTCCTGTTTTTGTTCCTGTTTTCAACCAACCTCAAGAGTGTAAAACAGATCAAGTGGGGGTGGGAAGGCCTGTCCTCTAGGGACCCAACAATACGTGCGTCTTTGGTTTGGAGGGCCTGTAAACCATTTGTCAAAATGGATGTTGGCCCCCATCTTAGTTACTAAGTCTCTTCCAAACAGTGGGTGTGGGCAGTCAGGGATGACCATAAAAGAGTGGGTTACTTGGCCCTTTCCTATGTCCACTGATCTTCTTGTAGTACCAGTTCATCCCTGTATACCCATGATGCACCCTGGATTGTTTTGGTGACATTTTGCCTAGGGGTTGTTTTAGAATGGGGTGTTGTGCTCCTGCGTCTACCAGAAAATCTATGGCTTTCCTCTCCACCCTTAGGGTTACTCAAGGCTCGGGGAGGGGCTCCGAGCTCCACCCCCTTCAATCCCTTATTTCTCCTGTTTCAGTACCTTTACTTTTGAGCCCTGTTCAGAGCATTTATTCTTCAGTGACCCAACTTCCTATAACAGGCACATTGATCTTTTTGCAGTAGTACTAGGCCTATTGCGCAGTCCCTGCTTTGGGCTTTTCCCTTTACGTGGTGAGTCTCCAAAGGCCAGTGCCTTTTTCTAACCTCTGGGATGCCTGACACAGCTGGAAGGACTTTGGTGAGCCCCATGTATCTGTCTTTCTAAAGCTGTTGTGAGCCCTAACTTAGTCTGTCTGTCTTCTGGGGTTGAATACTTTCTCAGGAACCACAATGAGTTTGTTCAGTCAGCCTCTTGCCTTTGAAACCATCTAGTCTAGGTAACTTGAGGCCGATCGCTGGTGCTGACTGGTTGACAAAAGCCAGGCCAGCTGCAGATCAGTTCTCTGGTGCTTCCAGACTTGAGGGTGGATAAGCCTCAAAAGCTTCTGTCAGCCTTTCTAGGAATGCTCCTGGTGTTTCTTCAGGCCCCTGGCATACCTGACTAACTTTGGACAAATTTGTGGGCCACCTTGCGGCAGCCCAGAAATCCTCCCCCATTAGGTCTGGCGGTAGATGTCCAGCCTCTCCCTACCTTTCTCCGTATTGGAAACCCAACATTTATGAGGTCTGCATTGGTGGGCGGTCTTCCATCTGGGCCTGGAATCAATTTCCAAGCCTCTGTTCTGGTCCGGTCCCTCTCCTCAGTAGTGAAGAGGACCTGGAGCAGCTGGAAACAGTCATCCCTTGTGGTCTGGTGAGTGAAAAGGGCAGAATTCTCAGAAAACTTAGAATTTTGTAATTTCTAATTTAAAGGTTGCTAGTGGCAAGGGACCACTGGACTAGCTGCTGCCTGCCCTCAGCATCAGGTTAGCCCACAAAGAAGCAGTGGACTAGCTGCTGCCTGCCCTCAGCATCAGGTTAGCCCACGAGTCAGCCCCGGCTGGCAGCTCCTTCCTCCGAGAATGCGTGCATATGTGGGGGGCTCCTCCATTCTCCCCCTCTGCCCTCCAGGACCTCTCATCCTGGGCACCTGGGGGTAAGGTGGTGGGATTGAAAAGAAGTCCTCCAACTCGTCTGGAGAAGGAAAGACAGAACAGGGGTGCAGTAGGCTGTGGCCTGTCCCCCTCTCTCCTTTAAAGAGAATGACCCCATTCCCAACACAAACATTTTATGGGGAATCATCAGCTTTGTTTTTTAATGAAGAAAACCACCCAGAATTAGCATAGCATGATCAAATCTCTCACCTCCGCTGGCCTTCTACAACTCACTATTCTCCTCGGTTCCTACCGCTGCTCCTCTGCTTCAGCCAGACATTCTTACTCAGGCTTCTCTTTTCTTATTACTTTAGTCTCCTGCAGTTTTTCAGACAACGTGGAAACTTTTTATCAGAGTTCTTCCTGTGGTTCCCTTTAGCAGTCTCGAGTATTGTATGCCTATAATACTTTAAACAAGAACAGATACCGTAACAGAAATAACTCCACATAAAAACCTGCAGCGACAAGAAGCACCTGAGACTAGCGGTTTTTTCTCTTACCCTAACCAGTGATAATTTGTAACCAACCCCTCTAAATCATGGAAGATATTTATAACCCATTGGATAGGAATGGACAAAAACCACACTTTTTGTAGAAAGAAAAGCATAATTCTTCCTAGGCAGTGTCAGAACAGGAAAGGGTGAACTGGCAGCGAGGACCTTGGTCCACAGTGAAGAATTGGGCTCAGGAAGGAAGGGACAGGGTGTGCAGCAGTTACGTGCACGGGCAGCTTGCAGGCAGAGTGCCTGCCTGGCAGTCAGTATACACACACACACACACACACACACACACACAAGATTGTCAGCTTCCCCGTACGGGCCACCACAATGATCAGCTGCAGGTTTTCTGCCAGGTACCCAAAGTCCCGCCATGTCATTATCAAGCATGTCCCCACCCCTCCAGATAGTAAGCTACAAGTCAACAGCTTAGGTTTAAAAGTCCTTGGAATGGTCCAAAATAAGGCTTAAGGGAGGAGGTTGAGTTTGACGGACCCATTCTGAAGAGAGGTAATGAGGTAACATTACCAACACAGGAAGACACGAAAAGAACACTGACTGAAATGTACCAGTAGGGCACACAAAAAAGAAACCAGGAACCAGAACAGGCTAATGGTACATCTCCCTGGGGAGTTCATTTTGCAACAGACGCAACCTGTGTTTTCACTTCAACCAAAAGGGACCCTCTGTCCCAGTTCGGCCAATGGGACCCAGTTGTCCCTACCAAGTGAATCAGAGATGTTCCTGGCCCATGTGGTGGAGGTGCATCTAGTGCATCTGCCAGGCAAACCTTAGCCTCCAGATTCAGTTAGCTCAAGCCTCCAAGTGGGAGTGGGGGGGGGGGGACCACAGAACAAGGAACAGAACAGACCAAGACAAAGAGCGCTCACTTCACTGGCTGGCTGGGTTATCAGGCATTCAACATGGTGGGGCTCTCTGGGGGGGGTTCCAGGACAGCACACCAATTGTTATGGTCTGAGAGAGGTCCCCAAAGAAGACCAACAGCCACATATGCAATAAAGAGTACTTTATTAATTCCAACATTGGGGTGGCACTTGGCGACCCCAAAGCAGAGTTGGGGAATTCCAGAGAGGAGGGATTAATCTGGGGCTGATTGGTGGGAGGTCCTAGTGGTTAGGGACTTAACTTTCCAGCATCAGGGTAAGGAAAGCTGTCTTTAGTTATCAGGAGACTTGGCGGGCAGGGGGGGGAGGGGGGGATGGCTTTGCAAGCCACCAAAGCCAGCAGAAGGCTAGTTTTTCTAAGATCTGTCTGTTTAGCTCTGTCCCATTATAGTGAACTGAAACAAGGCTTAGATTTTTGTCAGGCTTCTAGGAGAGCCTGGTCTGCCCCCTCAGCTCTCACCCTCCACTCCTCAGCAGGCATAGGGCCTTCCTTGGGAAGTCAACAATGGCTGGCATACCAACTTAAGGCAGGACTAAGCCCTTCCCCCTGTATCGAGGCTGAGCAAGGTATCCCACCATAGGGAATGGGTTCCAGAAAGTCAGTTCATACACCTGGGATAGGCCCTGGTGCCACTGCCAGGCTCCCCCCCCCAAACAGATCAGGCCACATAACTGTCACCCACATTCAGTAGTTCACTGATCCCATTTTTTAATAACTCGCTGCTTGCCTGATTTTCCCACAGATTCCCATCTGTTCTTAAGACAGAATGGCATCTTTCTTTTCTGACTATGGCCTTATGTGGTACCTGGAAGAACTGAACAAGAAGGAATTCATGAAGTTCAAAGAGTTCCTCAAGGAGGACATCGTGCAGTATGGGCTGAAACAGATTCCTTGGACCGAAGTGAAGAAGGCGTCTCGGGAAGACCTTGCCAACTTACTGGTCAAATATTATGAGGAGAAGAAAGCCTGGGATGTGACCTTCAGAATCTTCCAGAAGATCAATAGGAAGGATCTCAGTGAGCGGGCAGCGAGAGAGATTGCTGGTGAGTTGGTTTAAGCTGCTTTCTGGTGAGGATGGTGACATGGTTTTGATGACTTGACTCTTCCTCATACCCATCTACCATGGACCAGCAGATGTCAGGGGACGTTTTTCTTCTTGAGGAAGGAGGCAGATTCATGTAGACATGTTAGCTCTTTAGTCAAATGTGTAGGGTTTTGTGCCCTAACCTGCCTAAATTGTTAAACCTCTACCTAGGACATCAGTAATTTACCCTCGCATCGAAACTGGGAACTTAACTCTAGAGAGAAGTGGTAGCTCCATGGATTTGGGCCAGCAGCAACTGAAAACACCTGCTGTCTAGATCACATCACGGTTGGCAGGGAGATGGCTCCCTCTGTTTAAGCATGAGAATCTGACTTCAGCAACCACATGAAAGCCAGGCACTGTAGCAAGCTGGCCCTTCAGCGTGGCAAGTTCTAGACAGCTGGAAAGAAACTTGGCTCAAAAAATGAGACAGCACTCAAGAAGCAGAGGCCAGAAGAGGGCATTTAGATTTTCTGGTACTGAACAGCCATGTGGACACTTGGAACTGAACCCAAGTCTTAACCACTTGAGCCTTGTGTTAGAGCTTCATGTGATGTCTTGTGTGTATCTGTCTTTTTGTTTGTACTTTCGGTTAACTTTTGTTTCTAACCTTAATTCCTTCATTCCCTCTTTTGCTCCTTCTGATTAACTGCACATCCACCTATTGGCTTTTCTTTTGACATAATTCTTTCTGTATATGCGCATGTACACCTGCACACCATGGTATACAAGTGGAGATCAGAGGACAACTTTTGACGGTTAATTCTGCCTATCATCTGGATCTCGGGGACCAAACTCGGGTCATCAGGCTTAGTGGCAAGTGCCTTTACCTCCTAGGGTGCCTCACTGGCCCTCATCCTTTGAGCTTTAAATTTAAGACATTTTACAAAATGCAGATTGCCTCGGTTTTCCTCAGTCCCTCCTTGATTGCCCAGCCTGCCTTTTACTTTTATTGAACACGGTTTAAAAATTATCATACTTGGCATACAAAATGAGTTTCAGTGTAAAGTTTTCACGCACGCACCTGTGTATGTATGTCATGGTGCTTTGCTCGTGGTATTCCCCCACCGTGACCCTCCCCCCACTAATTCCCTCTGATCCCCTAAATAGACTCCCTTTTGCATTCATGCCATATATGTGTGAAGTTATACTTATTGAACATTTTAAAGGATCTTTTTAAAACCCAGTTTGGGCTGAAATGGGGGAGAGGGAGCCCCGAACTTGTGGTGCCAGCTTCTGAAATAGCCCATGACAGTTTAATACTATAACATTCACACAACACACATGCAAGCTGTGCTCAAGGACCAGTGAAAATCTCCCATTAACCAGCGTATTGTTCTGGGTATTATGGTTACAGCATGAGGTGGGACCCTAAGTGGACCCCAGTGGGTCCTATCCCATGGTGCAATTACCGAGAGAACGGTAAAGGGAAGGGCAGAGAGGGAGAGAGAGACAGAAGGAGGGGAGAAAGAGAGGGAAAGACCCGCTTGCCTCTTCAGAACAGCGGGAAGAGGGAGTAGGCAGACTTGTCTCCTAAAGAGACCTTTGCGCCTGTGTACAGCCAAGGAACGGCTTGCCATGCACAGAGGGGTGACACACTGTGCCAGGTTCCCACGGGCAGGGCCAAGTTGTGCCTGGATGCTAACACTGGGCCCACAGCTTACCGATTCCTAAAGACATCCATCATAAACAGGCTGAAGAAATGGCTCTGTGGTTACAAGCATGCCCTGCTCTTGGAGAGGACCTGAGTTCAGTTGCCATGGGGGCTGGCTCATGGCCAGCTGTAACTCCAGCTCCAGGAGGTGGCGGTTCAACTCCTCTGACCTCCCTGAGGTTGCACTAACACACACATAATTTAAAATAATGTTTTTTTTAAGGGTACCCCCTGAGAATTAAAATATCAAGGTCAGGTCATATATGAGTGAATGCTTAACTTTGATACATTGTGGATTTTTTTTTTCCTCCTGTGCTCACTGACCTCAGGATACACAAAACTGTATCAAGCTCATTTGAAGAAGAAGCTGACCCGGGATTGGTCCAGAAAATTCGACTTCCCAATTCAGGAGTTCATGAAGCCGAAAGTCGGCCAGGACGAATACAGTCGTTTCGAGCATCTTTTCATACCAAAGACAGAGAAGAAGCCACCCACTGTGTTCCTGAAGGGAATGGCGGGAATCGGCAAGACGCTGACTTTGGCAAGGTTAATGCTGGCCTGGTCAGAAGGCCTGGTATTTCAGAACAAATTCTCTTACATCTTCTACTTCTGCTGTCGGGAAGTGACGCAGCTGGAGACGGCCAGCCTGGCTGAACTGATGTCCAGAGAGTGGCCCAGCCCCTCGGCTCCCATCGTGGAGATCCTATCCCAACCTGAGAAAGTCCTGTTCATCATTGACAGTCTGGAAAGGCTGAATTGTGATTTCACTGAGCCAGAATTGGAGCTGTGTCATGACTGGATCGAGAAACGGCCGGTGCGTATACTGCTGAGCAGTTTGCTCAGGAGGAAGATTCTCCCAGAGTCCTCGCTCCTCATCACAGCTACCCCGGAGACTTTTGATAAGCTGGAGGCCAGGATCGACTACACAGAAATGAGAGCCATGCTGGGATTCGACGAGAACAGCAGGAGAACGATTTTCCGGGACTTGTTCCTGGATAAGAACAGAGCCCAGGAAGCCTTCAGGTTGGTGAGAGAAAATGAACAGGTGTACACTCTGTGTCAGGTCCCTTTGCTCTGCTTGGCGGTGGCTACTTGCCTGAAAAACGAGATGGACAAGGGAAGAGACCCGGCTCCCGTCTGCCGACGCGCCACCTCCATGTACAGCACGTACATCTTAAACCTGCTCATTCCCAAGAGCGCCCATGGTCCAAATAAGAAAAGCCAAGACCTGCTGCAGAGCCTGTGTTCCCTGGCCGCAGAGGGCATGTGGACGGACAGGTTTGCATTTAGTGAGGAGGATCTCAGAAAAAATGGCATCGTCAGTTCGGACATCCCCATGCTGCTGAACATCAAGATATTTCTGAGGAGCAGGGACTTCAAGAATTTTTACACGTTCCTCCACCCGTCCATCCAGGAGTTCTGCGCAGCTGTCTTTTATCTGTTGAAGAACCACACAGACCACCCTAGTAAAGACGTCTGGTGTATAGAGTCACTCCTGTTCACGTTTCTAAAGAAAGTCAACACACACTGGATTTTTGGGGGCTATTTTATCTTTGGCCTTTTACACAAATCTGAACAAGAAAAGCTAGAGGCGTTTTTTGGCTACCAGTTGTCCCAGGATGTGAAGCAGAAGTTGTATCGATGCCTGGAAACAATAAGTGTCAATGAGGACCTTCAGGAACAAGTAGACAGCATGAAGCTGTTTTACTGTCTGTTTGAGATGGACGACGAGGCCTTTGTAGTCCAGGCGGTGAACTTCCTGCAGCAGGTGAAGTTCGTGGCTAAGGATTATTCTGATCTGATGGTTGCCGCCTACTGCTTAAAGCACTGTTGTACACTGAAGAAACTCTCCTTTTCGATGCAAGCTGTCCTGCAGCTTGAACAAGAACACAGCTACATGTGAGTCCACTCATTGTCTCCCCTCTCTGTCTCCTCAGACTCTGCCCTGTGTATTGCCGGTTTACATAGAATCCTGGTTCATAACTCATCCTGTTGTCCAGTGCTGAGTGTCCAGCCCAGAAATCACATGCACACAAACAGTCAAAACAGACTCCGCAGGTTGTGTGTGTACATATATATACACACGTGTGCACGTATATGTTCATGCATGTGTGTGTGTGTGTGTGTATATATATACACTAAAGAAAAGGCTATCAGTTTGAGGGTTGGGGCATGGCTAGTGGGAAAGGGAAAGTGATAGAATTCTATTTTAATTAAATATATCTTAAAAATAAATTTTAAAACAAAATCAAAATTTTAAAAAGGGTGAAAATGCAAAAATTCACTCTCTGTCAATGGCTTACACTTTTTAAGATTTATTTTAATTTTATGTGTATGTGACTGTGTTGGTATGCACGGATGTGGAGATTATCTCCGTGGCCAGAAGGGGGCATCTGATCCCCTGGAGCTGTAATTACAGGTGGTTTGTAAACTGCCCTGATGTGGGTTCTGGGATTCAAATTCTTATTCTCTAAAGAAATATAAACTTTCTTAAATAATCACTGAACTGTCTCCAGTCCAACAGGCTCCATTTTGAGTCCTGGATTGACTCACTTAAAGATATGCCAGTTGGGGGGCTGAAGAGATGGCTCAGAGGTTAAGAGCACTGACTGCTCTTCCAGAGGTCCCAAGTTCAATTCCCAGCAACCACATACATAATAAATCTTCTTTAAAAGATATGCTATTTGATCTTATTACTATTCAATTTTTGTTAATATTGTTGGACAAGTAGCTGTGGCAAGCCTGGAACTCCGGTCTTGATCTGCCTGTCTTCAGAGCACTGGATTGAAGGCATGTGCCACCGTGCCTTTTTGTTAACTAGTTGTGCATAGTTATAGAATAACAGTGGTCTATCAGTTCTGATATACGGGGCCTATAGTGCCTATAATAATGTGCAGGCCCTGGATTTGCTCCCCGGCATCATATAAAACCTGAGTATAGTGGTGCGTGCCTGTAACCATAGGGGTGCAGGCCTGTAATGCAAGCCCCTCAGGTAGTGGAGTCAGTCAGAAACTCGGGCTCATCCTTGGTTATATAATAAGTACAGGGCAAGCCTAGAATGCATAAGATAGTATATCTAAGGAATAAAAAAAATTAGCCAAGCTGAGCAACGCCTCATATTTGTAGCCCCAGCACTCGGGAAACTGAGGTAAGAGGAACTCTGAGCATTTTAAACTCATCTGGGCTACATACATAGTGGCTTCCAGGTCAGTCTGATCTAAAGAGTGAGATCCTGTCTTTCCTGCGCGCGCGCGCACACACACACACACACACACACACACACACACACCAGTAGAAATGCATGTGTATAATTTGTGATCTCTTGTCTTTTTGTATTCTGAGGTTAGAATCCTGAATCCAGGGCCTTGTGTATACGGGGCTGGCACTTTGCCAGGAACTGTGGCCCCAGCCCGTTTTTTTTTTTGTTTTGTTTTGTTTTGTTTTGTTTTGAGACATGGTCTAGCCTTGTATCCATCGTGTCCTCCAGGCTGCCCTCGAACTGCTGCAGCAGTAAGCAGTCTGGGTTGACTGTGTAGGAGCTCGGGAATTTATCCTTGGGACTTTGCTTTCCTCGGGGACAGTGGCCTCATTATCAAAGCAGCAGTACGTATTAACCATATTGTGATGGCCCCTGTCCTGTGTTTTCCGCCCCGCTTAAGATCTGAGCATTGCACTCAGGTTCTTCTCTCCTCTCCTCCTCAGACTTGCTTCACATCCTAACTACAAACTGCCTTTTAAAAGTTAAATGTTTCCGGGTGGTGGCGGCGCACACCTTTAATCTGAGCACTTGGGAGGCAGAGACAGGTGGATCTCTAAGTTTGAGGCCAGCCTGGTCTACAGAGTGAGTTCCAGAGCATCTAGGACTGTTACACAGAGAAACCCTGTCTTGAAAAACCATCAAAGAGAAATGTTATAGGGAATATGGGGTTAACTCGGTTGCTGCACAGATATGAGAACTCCAGTTTTATCTCCAGGATCCACATAAAAAATAAATAAATAAAGGTTGTATATAGCAGCACCAGGGAGGCAGAGACACGCAAGCACACACATGCACACACATGCACACACACACATGCACGTGCGCATGCACTCACATTTATACACAAAAATGTGTTATAAATGAACTCATACTCAGAAATCTTGTAAGGTGAGCTGGCAAGATGGCTCAGCAGTTAAAGGTGGCCACACTCAAGTCAGATGACCTACGGTCGATTCTTTAGTCGGTATGGTAGGAAAACTGATTCCTGCGAGTTGTCCTTTGACCTACACACACAGAGAAAGGGGGAGGAATGTTAGGAGGCAAATTTGATTGTCCTGTTAGAGATGAGTACAGTGAGCAGGAGTCAAGTATGTTATCCTAGGTCATATACTACACAAGTAGCCACAGCTGAGTCTGAGCCCAGGATACGCTTGCTCTAGCTTTTGACTCTGGCGTCCTGTCCCATTCCCAGCAAGGTTGTCTGTAAGACAGGTTTTCCCAACCATCCAGGTTGCTTGTTCTTCTGTGGGAGCAGGGTGTGTAGAACAAATCCCAGACATACCTTGTTCCAAATGTTTTAAGATTCTCAAACACCTCCGGCCCTTACCCAACAGCTGTACCTCTACCCCACAGACCTTGCCCTGTGTCTGGCTAAGAACTGCAGGCATGAACTTAGCTGGCTACCCTCACACTGTTCGGGGAGTTGCTTTGCTGTGTTTGTGTGCTGTGGATGTCTTGCCTTAACTATTTTGTAAATGAGTAGAATCTGAAAGTCCTGACAGTTTTTATCATTTATTTTTTTTTTGTTTTTTTTTTCTCTAAACTTTTTCGAATTAATTATGCAAGCAGACGTCACACACACAGCACACAGACACAGACACAGTATACAGACTTACCTTACCTGGGACTCGAACCGGTGACCTCGGGCTCTGCAGGCGGCGCTCCAATCCTCTCAGCCAGCTCTCCGACCCTATTTTTGTTTTGTTTTGTTTTTTTATTATTTTTCCATTCAAAAATTTGCACTTCCTCCCCTCCTCCCATTCACCTTCCTCTCTCCCCCTCCCTCCTAAAGAGAGGGCAGGGAACCCTGCCCTGTGGGAAGTCCAAGCCCCCCCACACACACATCCAGGCTTAGGAAGCTTTGCATCCAAATAGACTAGGGTCCCAAAAAGCCCAGTACACTGTTCTGTGTGTATAAATGTTTTGCCTACATGTGTGCACGTCCATCGTGTGCTTGTGCATACAGTACCCGTGGTGGCCAGAAGAGGGAGCCATTACCCTGGAATTGGAGTTAGGGATGGTTGTGAGTCACCATGTCAGGTCTGGGAAGTGAGCTCAGGTTCTCTGTGAGAACAACAAAGGCTCTGAACCGCCAAACCGTCTCTCCAGCCCCTTGAGTTAACTTTTCGACAACGGACTGTATTCTTTTCTCCTCTGCTACAGGGAGAAACTACTCATCTGTTGGCAAGATGTATGCTCCGCGCTGGTGAGCAGTGAGCAAGTCCAGGAACTCCAGGTGAAGGACACGAATCTGGGCGAGTCGGCCTTTTCGGTTTTGTATGATCATCTCAAGCATCCCAGCTGTACCCCTCAAATACTTGAGTAAGTTAAAGGGCGACTTTGGTCGGGTCCTGTCATGGAAGTAAGGGGCTCAGCTCCCGGCCATCTTCCCACTAACTGCACAGACGGAGGCTTACAATCTAAGGTCGGGTCAGTCTAGCCATCGTGGTACCACAAATGTCTGTTGCTGACCATTCTTCACTGGGGGTGTTCTGTGAATTGTAGGATGACTAGAGTGTATGCGGGCTCCTCTTTCTAGATGCTTCCTCTTCTGACAGCCAACCTTCCTTGCAGACATTTTTCAGAGTTCCACCTGGAGGAAGAAGCTGTATCACTGGGTCACAAAATTAGAATACCCAGTCATTGCGGGACACAGGAGGAGACTGTCGGGCCGGATGGGAACTGACGGGTCTCTTTGTTCTGCAGGGTAAACAACGTGTCCTTCCTGTGCAATAACTATATGTTCTTTGAGATGTTGGCGCAGAACTATAACCTGCGTTACTTGAACCTCAGCTTCACAATCCTCTCCCACAACGACGTGAAACTGTTGTGTGAGGTGCTTAACCGGGAAGAGTGCATCGTAGAGAAGCTGCTGTGAGTCCGTGTGTGTGTGTGTGTGTGTGTGTGTGTCCGCCAGCTTACACGCCCCGCAGAGGAGGCATCGAAGTTCGGACCATCTGGCTGTGATTTAAAAAAAAAAAAAAATCCTGGCATAAGCAGCATCAGAGTAAAAGGATATTGCATTCAAAATTCCAGCTCACAGGACTCTGCTGTGGGAGGTCGGGGCAGCAGTGAGTCCCGTCAGCCCACAGTGAAGAGCAGAGAGCAGTAGCTGAATGGACGCTTGCTAGTGTTCAGCTCACTCTCCCTGCGTGTACAGAGCTCAGGACTGTCCTTCCTGAGGACTGGTGCCCCCCACAGTGGGCAGGTTTTACCACCGCCCATAGCCATGCCCACAGGTCGTCCCTATCTAGAGAACCCCTCCTTGAGACGCCTTTCTGTGTGATCGGAGATTGAGTCACGTTGATGATTAAAACTGTCAACAGGAGGGCTGGGCGGTGCTGGCTCACGCCTTAATCCCAGCACGTGGGAGAGCAGAGACAGGTGGATCTCAGTGAGTTTGAGGTCAGCCTGGTCAGCAAAAGTAAATTTCAGGGCAGCCAGGACTATTAGGCAGAAAAACCCTGTCTTAAAAAGACAAAAAAAAAAAAAAAATCCACCTTGTCACAGGAGGACTACAGTTTTTAATTTGCACACTTCCATCCGTGTCCTTCTACCGTTCCTGTGCAAACTCAGTCACCTTATTCACTGATGACAGCTAACCAGCAGGATGGGCCAGCGGGTCCAGCTGTTCCAGAACACAGTGTTTCTACAGAGTGCTCTCCCCTCTCCCTATAGACCTGCAGGGGCCAGCCCATTCCTGGACAAGGAGGCGTCTTAGATGATATTTGCAATAAGCATGCTAGACCCTGGGGCAGGAATGCCCTCCTCACTCCCACAGTCCAGTTTCAAGATATGGCACATCACAGTTTACCAATATAGCGTGTACCACAGCTGAAGGGCATTAAACGTGTGTATACATATGCACACACATGCACCCAATAAATAAATGTAGTTAAAAAACTGAGCTGGAAAGATGACTCAGCAGTTAAGAGTACTTGCTGCTCATGCACAGAGAACCCATACTTAAGTCCCAGCACCCACGATGATGCCGCCACCTGCAGTTCTAGTTCTAGGGGATATGATGCCCCCTTCAGTCTCTGTCGGTACCAGGCACACATGTGGCATGCATACATACGTGCAGGCAAACACTCATACACATTCCAAATCATCGTTTGTTTGTTTGTTTGAAGAACAGTGTCAAGGCCTGAGAAGTCCCAAACCTTCATGGGGTTAGCAAGGGGACATTGTTGTGAAGCCAGAGAAAAATATGACCTCCTTCTCCTGCAGGGTGGCAGGCTGCCAGCTTTCCTCTGAGGACTGCAAGATCTTTGCCTCCATCCTGACCAACAGCAAGACATTGGATCATCTTAATATTGCATCCAACAGCTTGGAAAAAGGGGTGTCCTCGCTGTGCAAGGCTCTGTGCCAGCCAGAGTGTGTTCTCAAGTACTTAGTGTAAGTGACCATGCTGGCATGGTGGGGGGAGGGGTGCTGTGGAAAAACCGTGACTGGGAAATGGCTCAGTGGGGAAGAGTACTTTCCATACTGACAACGGTGTGCACTGTCTGAAACCCCAGAGCTGAAGGGCGAAGATAGGTGGGTCCTAAAGCTCAAGGACCAGCCATATTGGTGACAGATGAGACAGCAACTGAGGAAGACACGCAGTGACAGCCTCTGGCCTCCACAGGGCCATCATAGAGCATACACGCTGGTAGATTCCTGAGTCAGCAGAGAGAGGCAGGCAGAAGAGAAACTGGAGCCTAATCTTGACAGACAGCAAAGGATAGACAGTCTCCTGTGGGAAAACGGGCACCTGTAACTCTTCACAGGAGTGTGTGTGTGGTGGGGGGTGCTTGCATCTATAAGGAGCCAGGGTAGCTCTGGGTTTAGGATGCAGCCGTAGGGTGATTTGATGGGCCCACATTCTTTCTTTCCCCGAATTGCCGTACCTTCCTGTGCTTACTCACTCACCAGAGTGAGGTGTGTGTAAGAATCCTGCCTGGTGACTAAGGCATGCCCTCATACACCCGACAGAGAGATTAATTAGTCCTAATATCTGCCCATTGAAGGAGCCCCATAGCAGAAATTCCAAGGCCTAAACCTAAGATTCGCAGACAAGCCGAGAGGCCTTGGAGAGGCGGCGTAAGAACACGCATACTGCTCGTGCAGGGAATCGTTTTGTTTCCAGCACCCAGGTCAGGCCCCTTGTCCCCAGCCCGAGGAATCACAAAGCCTCTGCTGGCATCCACAGGCACCCTACTCATGGCACACACCTGATGTAAAACATAGACACACAACACACACACCGGGCTTGGTTGCTGCACATCCCTGTAGTTCCCACTGCTCGGGAGGATGAGACAAGATGGATTGCAAGATCAACCTTTGAAAGAGCCCACGCAAAGGCGGTAGGAGACAACTCCAGAAAGTTGCTCTGTGACCTCACACATACTGTGGTATGTGCCCACACACATCGTAGATGGCACATACACACAGAATGTTTAAAGTTTTCATTGGGTTTGACCTGAATATCTGCAGATCATTTTTCTAGTCATTCCCTTGTCAACATGGCATGACAGTTGGTGTTTAAATTGTATTGCGTATTATAAGAAGTCTAAAGGTGGTTGGGGCTGGTGCATGGGAGAGTGGACAACATCTGAACACATCCTGAACCACTGTCCATACAGCTCTGAGCACCTGTGTGATTTTGCATCTGCAGTGAATCTGCCCTCTTGCCTTCCCATACACACCCCTGCTACCCATAAATAACAAAAGATTGATGTACTAAACTTTAAAAGCTATTACAGTGTCTGAAACAGACACAGAGACCTGTGTTGGAAACTTGTTTCTGGTGTGCAGCGTGGGCTCTAAGCTGGGACAGTCTGAGCAGGATGCCCGTGAGCCCCTGCGCCTCATTCCATACAGAATGATCCTCTCTTGTGATTGTGGATAGAGTAAGTGGGTAGGCTGACACAGAAGGAAACTAGGGTCTTTAGACGCAGAGGAGAAAACAGATGGATTGGCGCTTTGGAGTGTGTAAGGCAATCCTAATTGGTCTTATTAAATAAAAACCTGGAGTCCGATATTAGGGGGTGAAAGCTGAAAAGATCAGAGAAGCAGAGCAGCCAGCCACTAGCGTTACACCTCTCAGAATGCTCAGCCTAAAGTGGCGAGATCCCATCTCCACGAATCTTCAGACAGAAGGCTCTAAGCTCCTGTCTCCTCCCGCCCTATATTCATGTCTCTGCCCAAGCATATCCCTTCCTGTCTCCACCTCCTCAGTGGTGGGATTAAAGGTATGGGATTCCCAAATACTGGGATAGAACGTGCAAGCCATCACCGCCTGGCCCTGTCTCTCTTTTAAACTGGATCAGACTCATATAGCCAAGGGTGGCCTTGAACTCACAGATCTGTTTGCCTCTGCCTCCCAAGTGCAGGGATTAAGTGTGTGCCACCACTGCCCAGCTCCCAGAGTTGCTTTCTGTAAGGATATGTTTGTCACAGCAACAGAAATGAAACGGAAGCACAGCCACCTTTTTCATATCCTTCGTTACATAAGACACCGTGGGTGTGGTTGTCTCCATGACAGTAACCGTGTAGCTATAAAAAGTATCGTAAAGCCAGGTGATGGAGGCATTGTTAATATAAATGATTTGGGTTAACGTTGGGGAAGGTCTTCGAAACATAAGCATTTGGATACTGGAACTGACGTGAGTCGGAAGAAAGGATAAGCTGCCAGTTCCTTGTCTTGCTTGAATCTTTGGCTACTGTGTGTGGCGTTGCTCTCCTCCCCTTCACACGATCCTTTCCCGCCCACAGGTTGGCTAACTGCTCCCTCAGTGAGCAGTGTTGGGACTACCTTTCTGATGTTCTTAAGCAGAACAGAACCCTGGAACACCTAGACGTCAGCTCCAATGATCTGAAGGATGAAGGACTGAAGATTCTCTGCAAGCCTCTGAGCCTTCCGGACAGTATCCTGCAGACACTACAGTAGGTTTCTGTCAACTTGGCTTTGCAGGCCCTGCCGAGGAATCCTTATTATCTATACCTGAGAATATGGAGGTTAGGGTCACTCACGTCAGGTTCCAGATGAGCTGTTCCCAACGACAAACCTGTACCTTGACCTCTGAGGCGCAGAGTTGGTATGTGGCGGGGCAGCCTCTCAGAATATAGACACAAGGGACTGAAAGAGAGGAATTATGACTCGGGTCCAATAGATGGTTAAGACGTTTGGAGTAAATACTGGACAGTGAGTAGATATCAAGAGGTGGAAAACTGGACCCCAAATTCGAGATCGAAGGGTATCGTAATTTTTCTTATCGCTGTGATTGTGATAAAACACCTGACAGAAGGACTTAAGAGAGTCGGGGTGCATTGTAGGTTATGGTATGGGATACTCTAATCTCTCCTTGTGGAGGAAGAAATGGTAGAGCGGCTTCACGGCGCATGCGTGCCTAATGGCGCATGCGTGTGTGTGAAATTTTTCACACCTCATGCTGGCTTTGTGTGTGTGTGAAATCCTTCACATCTTTGTGGGCTAGGAAGCAGAGAGTAGAACCGAAAGTGCAGAGATACGGATTTAACCCTTAAGCCGACACCCAGGGACCCACATCTGCCTGTCAGACCCACAACCTCCCCAAACCGTGCTTCTGTCTGGGGACTAAGTGTTTAAATGCATGAGCCTACAGGGAGACATTTCAACCCAAAGAAAGAGTTAATACATGGACTAGAGGATCCAAAAACGTGTGTGTGGGTTAGTTTATGTGCGTGAAAATTCTGCTTTGGGGAGAAGAAACAGTTATGGGAAGGGAAATGACAGAACTCTTTATTTCAGATAAGATCAAGGGGTGCCTGGGTAATGTGGTTCTTGTTTTGATTATGCTAAGTAGATTAGTATGGCTGGATCATATGGCTTTTCCATGAGAGGTCCTGACCTGTGGGACTTAGGAGAACAGTGTTTCTTAATCTGCTGTGGCCCCTCAGCGTCACAACGTTATCCTCACCAGAAGGGGTTAAGGAGCAGAATGAAAACACATAGTGAGTGGAGCGAGGTTTTTGTCCTCTAGTTATGGCTTTGGCTAATTTTAGAAACTAAAAATGTCAGCATATGTTTTTAAAAATTAAAGGTATCTATGGTTTCCCCAACATTGTAAAGAATAAAGAAAAAGTATTTTTAAAAGTCCCAGTATAAACCACTTGAGGTCTCTAAAAATACTAAATATGTGTTTAAAAATCTGTTGGGGGGATCGGTTTTCTTAATGGATTAAAGACAGTGTCGTGTGGCTCCCAGCGACTGTAACTCCATCCTGGACTTCACAGGCACCTGTGCTAACATTGCATAGCCCACAGACACACACACAACTTAAAAATAATAAAATGGATCATCTAGAAATACATAAATGTCAGTATTAGATCCCTAGTAGCATGGGTTGACAACTTAGAAAAAAAAAGACACTTCACATGTCAGCAGAACTGAAGACAGGCCTCAGGGGGCGAGAAGACAGACAAGAGAAATGCATAAATTGCGAGAGACTAGAAAAATCTAATGTATTAGTGAAGCCCGGTTCCAGCTCAATAGTAACAAGAGGCTTAGTCAGTAGTAGTTCTATGGCAGAATGCTTGCCCTTCGTGCACCAGGTCCTACCTCCAATCCCAAATACCAAAATAAAGAAACTCTAACTGAAGCATTTAACAATAGAGGTGAGATTTTTTTCACTCCATTCCAAAACAAGATTGCTTGTCCCTTCCGTTCAAGAGAGTCCTGTGAGAACTAAAGGTTTCTTTAGGCAGGAGAGTAGGTGGGAAGGAATTTCTAAACCCATCCTCAAGGGAACAACAAAAGAAGAAACCACTCGTTTTATTCAGATGATAGGAATGAATATAATCCCAAAAATGTACAGATAGTTCCTTGGGCACAGGTGTACCCAAGTCTCCCCAAACAGTGCCAGCAGCAACTAGAAAACAAGTGTTCCACTACCTGAGACTGTGGGTGCAGTTCTCATTCAAACCACCACACACACTATGTCAACAAGAAGTAAGTTGTAGAATTACATATGTAATATCAAAATGCAATTGTCCAGAAATAAGACCATCACAACAGGTGAGACTTTTGTATACAATATTAAGTAATAGTGTAAATGAAATGGATGTTCAAATACTGATGGTAGTATTTAGTCATTTCTCCATAGGCGGACTGTGGTTTTAATGAAACACTAGTAGAGATATGCTTGCTTATTTGGGTTGTTGTACTTGAAGAGCAAATCCTAAAACTCACTCACACCTGTAACGCCAGCACTTGGGAGATGGTTTTAGGGGATTCTCAAAAAGCCGAAAACAGAAAACACCTTAAGAATATGAGGTAGACAGCGTCACTCCAAATACTTTGAGAGATTTGTTGTGTGTGAGCTGGAGAGATGGCTCAGCAGGTCAGAGCCCTTGCTTCTCTCGACTAGAATCTAAGTACAGTCCCTAGCACCTGAGTCAGAGGCTCACAACCATGTGTGACTCTGGCTCTGGGGGACTGTACTGTTGCCTCTGGCCTCTGTGCACACCTGCTTAGATGTGGCAGGCACACACTCAAATAACATTTTCTAAAAGCCGTGTTAGATTCGCACGGGAATTTGAGAAATCAGAAATGGGCTCCTCAGAAACAAGCTCACCCCCACTGGTGTTTCATAAAATCGAGGGAATCAAAGATAGTTCAGGAAAAGAGCGGGCTTCAAGCGTTCCCAGTCAGCTACCCTTCCGTGTGGGTGGCAAAGGCTGTAACATCACGCCATCTTTCTTCTTTGCTGCCAAGTGTGGACTCCTTGAACTCTGCACAGTAGCTGTTCCCACTCCTGCCTTGTCCACGGTTTGGGTTACCCATAGTCAGTACCCCACTCCATTTTCACAGGGGTCACCCATAGTCACTCATTGCTCAAAGTCATTATTTAATATAATATTGTTCCACTTTTTTTTGGAACAATGTGTATTTTTATGGGAAAGGATTTCTCTGTGTAGCCCAGGCTGTCCTGGAACTTACTCTATAGACCAGACTGGCCCTAGCATTCAGATCCACCTGCCTCTGCCGTCTGAGTGCTGGGATTAAAGGTTTGTGCCGTACTTCCCAGCTTGTTCCAGCTTTTAAAGATTTATTTACCTCGTTTTATGTGTTTGTGCTTCTGAGTGTATGTATGTGTATCACGGGCATGCAAGAACCCAAGGAGGCCAGAAGAGGGAATCGGATCCCCTGGAACTGTATGTAGTAGGTGGTTGTGAGCTTCCTGACATGCGTTCTGACAGCCAAACCTGGGTCCTCTGCAAGAGCGATGTGCTCTTAACCTCTGAGCCATCCCTCCAGTCCTGGTTTAACTTTTATTACAGTGCATAGTATTTGATGTGCTCAGCCATCATTAATATCTTAGTGGGCCTGGACCTCTTTGTCCTCTGTGGACCACTGAGAAGATGATGTGTTATCTGAAGGGCTCAGTGCTGTCTGCAGTTTCGGGCATCGCTGAGTCTTGTGTAACAGGGAGTAACCACCGTATTGTGATTTTTCCCTTGCAGTTTGAGGCATTGTCTCATCACCGCTAGCAGCTGCCAAGACCTGTCGGAAGTCCTCAGCAACAACCAGAACCTGAAAAGTCTTCAGATTTCCAACAATAAGATAGAAGACGCTGGCGTGAAGTTTCTGTGTGATGCTATCAAACAGCCCAACTGCCACTTAGAGATTCTCGGGTGGGTGTCATCGAGGTCATAGCTGTGTCCTTGAGGGTGACAAAGGGTAGGAGATTAATGTGCGGAAAGAGAAATCAAAATTCCATAGGGACGACGTAGCAGTTAGCCTTACTACATTGCTAGTCTAGCCAGGTATGGTTTATCTCAACTGGGCATACTTACAACACTTGATCATCCAGGGAATTGTGATAATGGGGCAACCTCACTGTTGGGAATGGAGGCAGGAGAAGTGGATGGGGCATGCATGGGTGAGTAGATAACATGGACACACAAATGGATGCAGGATGGGCGGATGGATGCCAGGATGGGCGGATGGATGCCAGGATGGGCGGATGGATGCCAGGACGGGCGGATGGATGCCAGGACGGGCGGATGGATGCCAGGACGGGCGGATGGATGCCAGGACGGGCGGATGGATGCAGGATGGGCGGATGGATGCCAGGATGGGCGGATGGATGCCAGGATGGGTGGGTAGATAACTTGGATACACGAATGGATGTAGGGTGGGTGGATGGATGCAGGACGGGCGGATGGATGCCAGGATGGGTGGATGATTGATTGTTGCATGCATGGAATGAATGATTATTACATGGATGGATGCATGTTTGGTTGGATGAGTGTATAGATGGATGCCTGGGTAGATGGGTGAATGGATAGGTTATTGAAGGTTGCAGGCATAGATATATGGTATGGATTGAAGCATGTGATCCGGGCAGCTGTTTTATGGATGGGTGCATATGTGGGTGCACGGATGGATGTCCACTGGCGATGACAAGTGTGGCTAGCCCACATCTCATTGACTTATTTGTCTGGACTAACTGATTTGGCAGCTGCTTTGGCTGCCATGAGAAACATAGATTGAATGGCTCCTACACCAGAGATTTAGTGATGATACAGTTGTAGAGGCTAGAAGTGAGAGCTTGCTATCAGCTGGTTCCTTTAGAGGACCAAGGCAGGGCGTACCGTCTAGGCTTTGCTCATTGACGTGAAAATGGTTGTCTTCTCCCTGTGTGTTCAGTTATACAAGATTAGTTCCCACCCTAGTGTCCTCCTTATAACTTAGTTTTCTCTCTAAAACTGTGTCTCAAGGTCCAGTCTCATGAGGCACAGGGGATTTAAACTTCAACATATGAATTTTGAGGGGACATAGTTGAATTCATAGCAAAATGAATCTTCAGTGGTTCAAATTAAAAGGTATCATGGTGCCTGAGGTGTAGGCTCAGAACTCACCAACCCTCCACTGTACTGCCCAGTGCCAGGTAAAATTTCACTCCAGGTTCAAGGGCTGGGACAGCAGACTGAGTGGAGAGGGCTAGTTCATTCACCACAGACACAGATACAGAGCATGGGCAGTTGTGGTCACATCTGACAGAGGGGGCAATGCGACGTCATGGACACTGGGCTTTTAAGGTTATGGAGTCCTTAAAGGTTATGGAGTAAGTGTAGGCTAAACAACCAAGTCACTTCTCGCCCACCGTCTGCCTTCTAACCCTGACGTGGACCTGTTCTTTGTTGCAGGTTGCAAGCCTGTGAGCTAAGCGACGCCTGTTGTGAGGACCTGGCTTCTGCTTTTATCCAGAGTCAGACCCTGCGGGCAGTCATCCTGGCAGAGAATGCCTTGAACCGCAGTGGGCTGGCCGTGTTGTGTGAGGCCCTGCAACAGCACAGGAATATCCAGCGTATACTTGGGTGAGCTGGCCTTAGGGCTAAGAAGTGATTGACTGAGGTCTGAAGTGTGCAGCTAATAACATAACATAATAATTTAACATAGAAATAAGGGCTGGGGAGACGGCTCAGTCTGTAGAGTCCTCGCCACACAAGCATGAGGACCAGGGTTCAATCCCCAGAAAGTACATGAAAAAAAAAAACCATACACTCATAATCCCAGTCCTGGAGAAGTAAAAACAGGAAGGAGGATCCTTATTAATGCTCAGTGGCCAGCCTGTCTAGTCATGTTGGTGAGTTCCAGGCCAAATGAGGGGACCCTCATCTCAAAAATGAAGAATGATGATCTGATGTTGACCTCTGTCCTTTGCGTGCTTATACACACACATGCACACACACATATACACACAAAGAACTCAATAATAAGGTGGTTGGTTGCACCAATAGTACCCATGCCGCTGCTGTAGCAATAGGCATATCTTGTCATGAAATCCCACCCGTCATTGAGGACAGGCGTCAACCTCAGAGATCATTCTTGATGGTTCAGATAGGGGTCTCTCAATTGAGGGACTATGAGTAGTTAATTGGCATTTGGGGAGGAGATGCCATAAAATATTTTAAAATTTCGAATCAAAAATAAATTCAAGTAATATATTCTCTCACTTGGGGGCTGTAGCAGGAGTATTAGATTAAGTGTAAAGCCCTTCCTTTCCCTGTGCCTAGTGTGTGCCCAAGTACTGGTGACATTTGGTATTATCATTGCTCTAACAATAATGCATAAATATACTTGTAAATATAACTTTCGTGTATGCAGGCAGCCCGGATCTAACATCATTCAACTCTGCAATATGAGGGCATATCCTTACAGCCATTCATTTTTTTTCTTGCAACACAGTAGTCAATAGTTACATGAGAGACTCAACATTTTAATATAGGGTGGGCATTGTGATAGGTGATTTGACTTTTTTGCCCACCTGGGGACTAATGTGGCTCCTCTGAGAATATTTAAGATAGGCTAAGCGAGCCAGGGTGATCTGCTTGTAGATAAAGGTTTGTATTAGGCAATTATCATATAAACATATGACATAAAACATATAAATACATATCAAATAAATATATTCAGGCTACTTTATATTAGCATAAGATGTTTGTAAATGTATTGTATATTATTTTTATAACCCTCAGCATTTATCTTTGTGATTCATTTCCCCCCTATGGTCTTCGAACCCATGTAGATCAAGGTAACTTGTGAACGCGTGTAGGTGAGTTCAGGTTACATGTGTGTGCGGTTGTGCACATGTGAGTGTGGAGACCAGAGGACAGCCTCCGCCGCCATCCACCATCAGATGCCATCTGCGTCTGTTACCAGTTCTGCTAGACTGGCTGGCCAGCAAGCCCTAGAAACCTGCCAATCTCTGCTTCCTGGGTTCTTGAACTGCAGGCGTGTGCCGCTGTTCCCAGCTTTTTATGTGGGCACTGAGGGTTAGTCTCAGGTCCTCAAGCTTGTGTAGAAAACCCTTTACTGAGAGAGCCCTCTTCCCCAGACTCCAAGATGGGGTTATTTTAGGTAGGTTAGGGCACTCTTTTCTGGAAAAATCAAATCCTTAAGGAGTGTCCATGCTTTTGACGTCACAACATGGCCAAACACCTTTCACACTCAAACCTGTGCAGCTGGTGTACAAAACAATCTTCTGTTTTGAGTAAGTTTGTAATTTTGTGCTAGACCTTTTCCTAGCTGTCCTTGGCTGCATGTGGCCCCAGCTGAAGTGAATGTAGGAGGTAGAAAGAGGTAAGTTGGCTATCATGTTCTGGGCCATCCAGATCTGCATTTGATTCCAGTTCAGCCACATTTACGCCGCACCCTGGTGCCAGGTATCAGTCCCTCTGATTATCAGGCTTTGATCTGCAAAGTAGGAGTCGTTATTTGACACAGGAAATTCAAATATATACAGGTGTCCGATAATGTGGTAATATTACAAAACCAAGTATTCGTTGTTGCTGTTTCTTTTTGTCCTACACCACCATGGAAAGTCTCAGAGAGACTTGTACTGCAGTTAACATATGCCCTAGGAACATGACTGTTTCCTACCAGAGGTACTTGGAACATAAAATATGCAAATGTCACGGTTTGAATGAAAATGCCTCCCATAGGCGCAAGTGTTTGAATACTTGGTCCCCAGTTGATAGTGCTGTTTGGGTAGGTTTAGAAGGTGTGGCCTTGCTTGAGGAAGTGTGGTCACTCTGTGCGGGCTCTGAACTTGCAAAGCTTTGGACCATTCCCATTGAGCTTTCTCTGCTTTATGCTTACGGCAATGCACTCAGCTTCCTGCTGCTGCTGCCGCCATTCTCCCTGCCTCTATGGTAGCTTCTTATCCCTCTGGAACTCTAAGCCTAAATAGACCCATCCTGCTGTGAGTTGCTTTAGTCCTGGTGTTTTATAACAATAATAGAAAAGCAATTAATACAGAACCAAAACAGACCAGAACCAGGGTGTGTGTGTGCGTGTGTGTGTGTGTGTGTTTATTTGTGTGTGTGTTTTTGTTTTCATCTGTTGTGTCTGTGACTGTGATTGTAGGTGTGTGCACATGCATAAGAAACAGCCAGAGGGCTAAGACCAGACACTCAGATCGTGGGTAAAATTGTTTGGGCCTTGAAGGGGGAAAAACCTCCTAAGCTTTTTCCATGTCTTCTATCCAAAATCCTAAGGCTTAGATGGAATCCGTGCTTCCTATCCTGTTCTGAGGGTTGTCATCATACTGAAATAGACCACAGTTGGGTTGAAGAATTCATCCCACAGAAATGGCCCGAGTAAGAGCTGAAGGGAAGCTCAGTCGAGTAAGGTACTCTCAGCAGAATCATGAGGACCTGAGTTCCGATCTTCAGCCCACACATTCAGAAGTTGATTATGGTCTCATGTCTGTAACCTTGCTGCTGAGAGAAGGGTGGAGATAGGGGCCTCTCTGAAGTCCGTGACTGGCAGGTTCAGAAAGAGACCCTGAACTCAAAATTAACTATGGTGGGCAACAATTGAAGACACTTGACATTGACCTCTGGCAGGTGCGTGCATGCACACACAAACATGGGCAACAAGTCAATTAAAATTCTGTATGTATGTGTATGCACCGCATGTGTGTAGTAGCCTTGGAGGCCAGAAGATGGTCTCTGGTCCCCTGGAAATGGAGTTACAGGTGGTGGTTAGCCGCCATGTGTGGAACTGAACCCTGGACCTCTACAACAGCAGCCAGTGCTCTTAATCACTGAACCACCTCTCCAGTCCCCAGTCAGTTTGTATGGAAGAAATCAGGATATTATGGGTATGTCTCCCCATTTAGAGGCAACATCAGAGTCTCCTGAACATGATCTTGGAAAAGAAAAATTATGAAGGGAAAAAGAAATGTTGGAAAGCACACAAAGGAAGCGTGAGGGGCTGGAGAAAGCACTCCTCAGTTAAGAGCATTTGCTGCTCTTCCAGAGGTCTCAACTTCAGTTCCCCAGCACCCAGCATGGCAGCTCACAACTGCCGTACCGTAGTCCAGAGGGTCCAGTGACCTCGTCTGAGCTCCACGGGTATCTGCACACAAATGGTGCCCATAAACTTGTCACACATATACATAGACAAGAAAACCTTAGAGTGACTTAGAGCTGTCAATTTTGTGTATCTTTCTAGGCTGCAAATTACTGACTTTGATAAGGAAACGCAGGCGTTTCTGATTGCCGAGGAGGAGAAAAACCCCTACATGCTCATCGTAAGCGAAGAGGAAATCAAGAGTGAACATTTCCGTATAAGACACACGGATGAATTCTGACCCCAAGAAACCTCCAAAAGAGTGAGGCCCTTCTTTTGGCCCACTTGTATACAAAAATTAACAGATCACTAACATTCCAATGAGATAGGATTTCTTTGCCCCTCCCCGCCCCGTCCAGATGTTTCATAAGACAGATGTGGTGTTTTATTTGCAGGCCATTCAAAGACCTACATGCTAAAATGGCTACCTTACAATAACATTTTTCTCACCCGGTAAAGTGTTTTATCTTTGAATGCTTTGGAAATCTCTTACAAGGAGATTTGCCTGTTAGGTTACCGCAGCACTGATAGGTTATGTAGGCAATAATGGTACCTTAGAGAGTTGTTGGGGAAATTCTAATTGGCTATGCATGAGAAACCTGTGTCAGAGGGCCTAGACCAGACAGTCAGATAATGGAAACTGTTGCTGTTTTCTGTTTTGTATTAAATAATAATTTAGGCGTTTTCCAAATCTACTGACTTCTAGTTTCAAATGTTAATGCATACATAGTCATGTTTTTTTCACTGTTTTACAAATATTTGTGTGTGTTGCAATAAAATTATTTACAAAAGCAGGCTAAGAGCTGAATTTGATCTACATATTCCAGCTTGCTAACATGCAAGTATTTTCTTAGTGCCTGTGCGGATAAGTGCACGTGAGTGTCGGTTCCTGCAGAGGCCGCAAGAAAGCATCAGAGCCCTTGGAGCTGTCCAACATGGGTGCTGGGAGTTGAACTTATGCCCTCTGGAAGAGCAATGTGTTAGGGTTTCTATTGCTATGAAGAGAAACCATGACCATGGCAACTCTTAGAAAGGAAAGCCTTTCGTTGGCATAACTGGCTTATAGTTCAGAGGTTCACTCCATTATCATGGTGAGACGTGGCAGTGTGCAGGCAGACATGGAGCTGGAGAAGGAGCGGAGTGTTTTTTTTTTACATCTTCTGCAGGCAACAGGAAGTGGTCTTTCTCACTGAGTGTGGCTTGAGCATATATGAGACCTCAAAGCCCACCTCCATGGTGGCACAGTTCCTCCAACAAGAGCACAACTAAGAGCGCTGCTCCCTTTTGGGTACCATTTTCTTTCCAACCTCCACGAGCAGTGCCTGAGTTTAACAGCTGGGCCGTCTCTAACCTCTCATCTACCTTACAAAGATGATGGCTGTGCTGAAAGCCCAAGAAACACTGGTCTGACTTGATTCTTCTGTTTGTCCTCTAGGAGTCTTACTGGGACTTTTTCCTCTTCTCTTTCTGGATGAAGGCATTTAAAAAGCATGTCTTTTCTAGTTTTATCAATTCTTTGAGGATGTCATGCTATGCATTTTGATCATAGTTCCTCCTCTGACTCTTCCCAGACCCATCCCTCTTCTCCTGCCACCCTTGTGTGGTCACCCGGCTCTCCCGTCAGTGCCAGTGTGTACGTGGTCTTTCCTAGAGCATGGTCAGGGGCCACTCCCTTAGCGCTGACCATGACTCTCGGTGCTAGCATTCGGTCTGATTTGAGCTTACATGGGTCTTTTGCATGTGAGAAGAACATTTGTTTTGTTTTTTGTTTTTGATTTTCAAGACAGGGTTTCTCTGTAGCTTTTGGAGCCTGTCCTGGAACTAGCTCTTGTAGACCAGGCTGGCCTCGAACTCACAGAGGTCCTCCTGCCTCTGCCTCCCGAATGCTGGGATTAAAGGTGTGCGTCACTGCGGCGAACTCCCTGACCAGCAGGAAAGAACAGCCACCAGACGAGGATTCTTCTCAAATCACGCTTTATTGGAGCCTCTTGGTTGTAGGGAGAGCAGAAAGCTAGGGGCCCTGAGCTCTGATTTGTAGCTGCTTATATAGGGAGTCTGCCTAGCAACCTTTGATACTTTGATACTTTAACTGCTTTTCTGGAGACCCAACAGCAGGAAAGAAAGCAGGGGAACATCCCTGTCAATTACAGACCACAAGGAAGTTCCCCTGCTGGTCAGGGGAAGTGTGGGCAGCTAGATCACAACAACTCATCCTGTTTTCTGGTGGAAGAACTGCAACCTTACTATGGAGTTATTTATCAAGCGAGGCCAGGGCCAAATGCCATCTTGTAATGGCAGCCACTCAAATCGGCTCCCAGCACGTCACCACTGCCCAGCTGAGAACATTTTTGTAGAAGCCATTCATCCTTCTAACTACAAATCAGGCAAATGCCCATTTTGATCACACCTTATCTTATTCCTGTCTTCCTAAATAGCCCTGTCATAAGGCAAGTGGATGATCTTACAGCATCACTCATATATACTTGACCAAGTCTTTCAATGACTTCAAACATTGAGGTGGGTTTTTTTTTTCATTATTTTGAAGATATCATTCTTCAAGTTGTCAGTATTGTTAGTCTGGCTTTGTAGCTACTTGTATGTGCCTAACAGCACAGATAATAGTGAAAAAAAACATAGACAACACATTTAAATGTGTATATACATATGTACATATATCTATCTCTGGTCAGACTAAACGTAAAAGTAAGTATGAAGAACATATATACACCCATAATGCCATCGTTAGTGGTGTTTTTAAATGTTTATGTACGATTGGTAAGATGGCTTAGCAGGTAAGTGCCACCAGGATGGGTAACCTCAGCTCCATCTCTGATGGTGGGAGGGAAAAATGGGCCCCCAAAAGTAGTCCTCTGGCCACACACAGACACACAAAATAAATGTACAAAAACTCTTTGTGTGATCAGGTATGGTGTCAACAACTCCATAATCCCAGTACTCTGGAGGTAGAGATGCATTTGGTGCCAGAGTTCAAGGTTATCTATCCTTGGCTGCATAAGAGAGAGTTTAAGGCTAGCCTGGGCAACATGAGACCCTGTCTCAAGCTAAAGAGGCGTTGGCGACCGATACCTCCTGAGGGAGAGAGTCGATTTTATGGGTATGGGCACTGGTGAGGCTACCATCTGCAAGCATCCAAGAGAATGTGGGTAGCACAAATTGTACTTCAGGATTTTTTTTAAAAGGACACCAAGTTTAGTGGCAAAGTGTGACACTATTCCTAGGAAGACGTGAGCAAGTTCTGTCTGCTCCAGATGGGGAACCAAGGAGAGAACAAAATACACACCAGGAGAGTCCAACACTGGTCCAGTCCGTCCGTCCGTCCGTCCGTCCTTCCTTCCTTTTCCTTCCTTCCTTCTTTCCTTTCTTCCTTCCTTCCTTCCTTCTTTCCTTCGTTTTTCAAGACACTTTCTCTGTGTAGCCCTGGCTGTCCTGGAATAGACCAGGCTGGCCTCAAACTCACAGAGATCCCCCCACCTCTGTAGAATGCAGGTGAATGCAGATGCTTGGTTTTTGTATCTGTTTTCCAAAGTGGTCAGGTCGTTTCTAGTATTTTAGCATTATGCATATCACTGCATTTTACAGCCCTGCAAACTTCTGACATGTGAATCTCCCTAAGGTAACTAAAGATATAGTTAATTCAGAGACAACCAAATGTGGCAGGAGAGGAAGGGGGTTCGATTCCCAGCAGCCACATCAGGTGCCTCACAACCTGCCCGTAACTCCTGTTCCATGCATCTGCTGCCACCTTCTGGCGTCTGTGGGCATTACACTTACACTCAGACACACACACACACACACACACACACACACACACACACACAATATCTTCCAAGGCAACCAAAGATTAGAGCATTAGGGGCTTGAGGTGGCCAAAGGAAGTGAAAGAATGGGCAGATGTCCTTAGGGGATGGCTGCTTCAACCCCTGCAGGGAACAATAATATCTCCTAACAAGTTTCTCCACTTCCAAGGCAGAGGTCTCTTTAAAAGGAGAGCAGGAACCAGGGGTAATAGCACACGGTGTGAAAACGGGAGAATGTGAGTTCAAATCCCAGGCACGCGCATAAAAATCGGCATGGCATATTGTACAGTGCTGCGGAGTGAAGACGGCCACACGAAAGGAAAAGCATTGGCCCAGAACACCCCAAGACTCAGTTCTCAGCACAAAAGAGATTTATTTGCCCCAGAGGAACAGAGGACAGGGATTAAGGGACAAAGACAGGAGAAGGAGGGTGAGAGAAAGGGAAGGGAACAAGGGAGGGGGAGAGGTGTTTGTCCCGGAGGAACAAAGGACTGCCTCTGGAAAGAGAGGAGACAGACGTGGCCTATAGGCGAGCTGCAGCTTATAAAGGTAGAAGGGGAAACACCTGTGTTAGAATAAGGTGTTCGTTTTTAATTGTGCATGTTAATTAGGCGAGCCAAAGGAGGATCTTTGATTGCTGGGCTTCAATGCTTCCATAGCAGAACCTTGGTAGTCACCCTCAGAAGGAGGGAGTGACCAAATAAGGGAACAGACTGTGGTGGCTTGCTTTAGGAATGTGATCTAACGGTTTTCAGTAAGACAGCGGAGATAGGGGAAAGCGACAAGGCCGCCAGAACCACACGCTCGTGTGGACCAGTGTCCCCTCGTCAGGAGCTCGCTGGCCATCCAGCCTAGCAGAAACAGTGAACTTCGGTTTTGGAGAGAGATTCTGTCTCAGGGCAATAAAGGAGAGCAGTGAGAGAAAACTCTCAACATCTTCCTCTGGCCTCCGAGAGCACGGGTGCAGACACCGGCACACACACGCATGCGCACACTATACAAAAGGGCCGCAGACATAGACTTTCACCTGGGACACGATGGAATGACAGAAATTGGTTGCAGCTGCTCTCCCTAAGGACTTCATGACTTTTTTTTTCATTTTTATTATCAATGCTCCCCGAGTCCAATTAGTGCTGACCCATGTGTGTATAGGTGCACGTAAGCATGGAGCCAGGCGCTATGTAGGGTATGAGCTGCCCTACCAGCGGTTCCATTTCCCAAAGAAAGACGATTCTCTCTCCCTCACCAAGAGCTTCTGAAAGAGCCCTATCACTAGCGAGAAGGCTTTTGGAGCCCCGCTCTGCACCCACCCCACCGGTACTGAAGTTTGACTGGCTTCAACTTGTGCCAGTCTTGTGGAGGCGGGATCTCACTGCCTTGGAATTCGCCAAGGCTCCCTGGCCAGCCACCCCCGGGGAGCCACAGGTCTCTGCTTTCCCAGAACTTGGATTACAAGCATGATCTAATACGCTCACAATTTTTATGTGGGTTCTGGGGCTCAAACTCGTGACTTCATGCTTGTCCAGCAAGTACTACCAATGAGCTATTTTTCTGGCCCAAGAATTATTTTGAGATAGGGTTTTGCCATGAAACCAAGGCAGGTTGGCCAAAATTCAAGATCTCCTTGCCTCAGCCTCCCAAGTTCTGGGATCTTAGGCATGGGTTCCCATTCCTGACCAAGAAATATATTTCAATATTTCGCATATTCAAATATTTCAGCTGAATAGTGTTACCATCTTTTTCTCATTTTTGTTAATGCTTTGAGAATTTTCTATCACGCATTTTGACCGTATTCATCTCCTCCCCGCTTCCTTTCAGATCCGTCGCCGCCCCCTTCTTACCCACCGTAGTGTCCCTTTCAATTTGAGGGTGGGAGGATCTGAAAACTACATGATTTCTGAAATATTTTTGGCCCTGTATGTCAATCACTTTGTGAGCTTCTTGGGAAGGAAGGCACGTTTCTCGAAATGACTACCGCGAATATCTACACCCTCTCAACTGAACTTTATATTTAAGCGGTATATCAGAAAAGGTTTTAAAAAAAAAAGAAGAGTATTATAACGTGTAACCTATTTGCATATAATCATATTTCATGTCCTTTTGCACTTATTTATTTGGAGGGGGCACTGTATGCCTCAGTGTTCCTGTGCAGGGAGGTCAGAGAACAACATCCGCGAGTTGGTGTTTTCCCTCTACCAGGTGGGCTCCAGGAATTGAACTCAGGTCATCAGGATTGGTAGCAAGTGCCCTGACCCACAGATCCATCTTGCCGCCCCTGGGGACTGTGAAAGCCTCCTTCCACTCAACACCATTATTCTTTGTGTGAAGGCAGAGGACAAGTGAAGAAAGATCACCTTGAGAATGTCTCAAAACGATTGCCAGGGTAAGTAGCGCAAATGGTGTAGATGCAGTTCTCCGGAGGTAATTTCGTGCAGCTTGTTCCGCTGCAGAAGTGGTTGGGGAGAAGTCCTGCCTCGCATTGGATGAACCTGGAAGAGCAAGCCTTGAAGACAGTGTACTTGGTAGGGGTGGGGGTGGGGCGGGAAGTGATATTACCAATCGGTACTGTGGGAAAGGAGCCTGAGCCAGTCCCAGCCAATGGAAAGAAGGATACCATTGGCTTGGGTTCCCAGAGCCTATAAGGGATTGGGAAGGAGCCAAGAAAGGTTTGTTCTATCTGCTTGGGAAGATATGTTTTGCTAGAAGGAGCCTAGAAGTCTGATCCATTTCAGAGGTGAGTGTTCGAATTTTTCTAAAATTTTTGAAAATTTGTATTGAAAATACAAAACACAACCAGAGACTCATCTCTGAACTCAACAGTTTTCATAGATAAAATCCTTACCGGCCTCCCCAATTATTCCCATTTCTAACATAATGTCCTAAATTCCAGTTCTGAGGCCTGGGCTCCAAGAGACTGGCCAAAGCTGACAACCCCCTAAAGCCCCAAAGAGGCCATCTTCCCTCATGGCTCAGAGGTCCAGGTTAACCACTGGCGTTTGTGTTAGGGTAAAGCAAACGCTATAGGCAGGAAGGGAGTCAGGCTAACCAGTGGCACATGTGCTAAGAAAAATCAAATGTTATTGACAGGACGGGAGTTAGGCAAAGAGCAGGGAGCAGAGGCTTGAGAAACGCAGACTTTCACACCCCCTCCCTACACTACTCCTCCTTAGCTAAGGAAAGTGTTAGTTTCTCCCCAGGCTCAGCCTTTGGGCATTAGCAGGGCTTCAGCTGCTGCTTCTACCGCTCAGCTGTTGCCTGAAAGGCAAAACAGTTTTATATGTTAAGTGAATTAAATCTGACTCAGAAACACAAATGCCACATTTTCTATCATATGAAGAATCTAAATAGATAGATATATAGACAGACAGACAGAAAGATAATATTTGATGGATAGATCAACAGATGATGGATAGAAAGACAGCAGGATATAAATGATATACATACATAATAAATAGGTAATAGTTGATAAATAGATCTAGGTAGGCGGTAGGTAAAATAATAAATGATAAAAATAGATGACAGATATTCATGATTAATAGAGAAGTAGGTAGGTAGATATACAGCTAATGGGAAAGTGATAAGTAGATAAATAAATAATAGATTGCTGATAAATAAGCAGGGGTTGGTTAGGTAGGTGATATGTAGATAAATAAAAATGATTGACTGGTAGGTAGGTGATAGATGATTGATATATATGCTTGATAGATGGTTGATAGATGAATACTAGATGTAGATGTCAGGCAATAGACGGAGTATAGAAAATTGATAGATAAATGACAGATGGATAGAAGGGATAGAGGTGGTGATAGATATGTAGATAGACCATGGGTGGTAGGTGGTGTATAGGGTGTATAGCTATGGGATGGTAAACAGGTGGGTAGGTAGGTAGATGACAGAGTACGCATGGCTTCAGATGGCAGGACAGGAGAAGGGGACCATTATGGAGGAGGATGTAACAGGAGAGGGTAAGGGAAGACATAAATACTCCACAAATAGTACACACTTCCCCTTACACGTGGACCTAAATTTAAAGAGATAGATGAAGCCAGGCGTGGTGATATATCCCTATAATCTCAGAACTCTGGAGTCTGATGCCAGAGGGTTGATGTGAATTCAAGGCTTCATGGAAAGAGCCTCAAAAAAAAAAAAAACCTATATGGTATTAAAGCAGAAAAAAAGATTATAAAGGGAGGAAGTGAACAGTTGGGAAACAGATAAACAAGAGCATTCGGGTGGCCAAATAGTAGCTAAGAACAATAATACACATATGTGCAAAGGTCATGACGAAACTCGTCATTTGTGTGCTAAGGAAAAATTAATGTTAAAAATTAAAAACTGATTTTATATGTGAAAGAAGCAGAAGGGGAATTATCTGGGAAAAATATAGACAAGAGATGATAATGAAGGGCCTAAGAAGATCAATGCATGTAAGATATGCATCTGAAAAGTCATAATGAAATTTATAATTTTATGCAATAAGTATATACTGATAAAGTAAATAAAAATAAAAGTGTTTGCTGAAAAAATGGCATTCTTTGTACAATTAAAAATAAAGGATTAGGACCTGGAGAGATGGCTCAGCAGCTAAGAGTGCTCGTAGCCCTTGCAGGGGACATGGGTTCGATTCCCAGCACCCACATGTGACTCATAACTGCCTGTATCTCCGCTTCCAGGGGCTCTTCTCTGGCCTCCTTGGGCATTTCACATGCCTGATACACAACCATGAAGGCAAATATATAAATCAAAAATAAATACTTTTTAAAATAATAAAGGATCAAGATTTGGGGCTTAGCTGGGCGGTGGTGGCGCACGCCTTTAATCCCAGCACTCGGGAGGCAGAGGCAGGCGGATCTCTGTGAATTCGAGGCCAGCCTGGTCTACAAGAGTTAGTTCCAGGACAGGCACCAAAGCTACAGAGAAACCGTGTCTCGAAAAACAAAACAAAACAAAAAAAAAAAAAGATTTGGGGCTTGTCTAGCACGCACAAGGCCTTGGGTTCCATTTGCAGCACGAGACCCAAAGTGCGACTCAGGAGGAGTGCTGAACCATGGTGGCGGACTTCTCGTGAGATGTTGAAGTTCTCTGACTGCAGGGTGGTCTGGACTCTACCGCTGATGACCGTGCTGTGTCTTCACAGGTCTTGTTTGTTCTCTCCTGCTCAGTTCACTGACAGAGAAGTGTTGTTCACCTTGCATGAGGATGAGTGAGGTAAATCAGAGATCCCGCCTACACCTCAACCCCCCTTCCAACTCTAGCGATCTTACTTCTACCCAAACTTGGACACACACTCCCTCCCTTGACTCCCCATGTGCTAATGGGGTCATGGTGTACATGAGTTATTTAAGCAAGACGGAGCTACTGACCTTCAAGGAGCTGTTGATGGAAAAGAAGTTCCTGCCGGACTCTCTCGGCATCACCTGGCAGCAGTTATACAGAGCCAACTGGGCAGAGGTGGTTCATCTCTTAGTAGAGTACCTGCCTGGAGCACTGGCCTGGAATGTGGCTCGTGAAATCCTCGAGAAAATGAACCAGAGAAGGATTTGTTCCCTGCTACAGGAAGAGTTAGAGGGTAAGTGACACACAGATGGGCGGAGGCTGAGGAACTAGAGAGTGGCTGCCTGCCCTACAACTTCCTGTTCCCCTGCAAAGGAAAACAGAGTGAAGTCAGACGGTGGGTCAAACCTCCCGGCAAAATCTACTTTGTTGCCTTTGTAAATTTTTAAGACTTTCATTTTTCTGTCGTGTGTGTGTGTGCATGTACACATGTACATGCATGTGGGGGCCCACACAGGCCAGAAGTGGGCATTCGATATAGAGTTACAGGCAGTTGTGGGGAGCCAGTGTGGGTGCTAGGAACTGAACCCAGGTCCTCTGCAAGAGCAGTCAGTGCTCTTAACCACTGAGCCATCTCTCTTTCCCCTATATTTCATCTTTTTAAAACCTTAACCAGATACTATTTTTTGTTTTATTTATTTATTTATTAAAGATTTCTGCCTCCTCCCCTCCACCGCCTCCCATTTCCCTCCCCCTCCCCCAATCAAGTTCCCCTCCCTCATCTGCCCTAAGAGCAATCAGGGTTCCCTGCCCTGTGGGAAGTCCAAGGACCACCCACCTCCATCCAGGTCTAGTAAGGTGAGCATCCAAACTGCCTAGACTCCCACAAAGCCAGTACGTGCAGTAGGATCAAAAACCCATTGCCACTGTTCTTGAGTTCTCAGTAGTCCTCATTGTCCGCTATGTTCAGCAAGTCCGGTTTTATTCCAGGCTTTTTCAGACCCAGGCCAGCTGGCCTTGGTGAGTTCCCGATAGAACATCCCCATTGTCTCAGTGTGTGGGTGCACCCCTCACAGTCCTGAGTTCCTTGCTCGTGCTCTCTCTCCTTCTGCTCCTGATTTGGACCTTGTGATTTCAGTCCGGTGCTCCAATGTGGGTCTCTGTCTCTGTCTCCTTTCATTGCCTGATGAAGGTTAATATTCAGGAGGATGCCTATATGTTTTTCTTTGGGTTCTCCTTCTTATTTAGCTTCTCTAGGATCACGAATTATAGGCTCAATGTCCTTTATTTATGGCTAGAAACCAAATATGAGTGAGTACATCCCATGTTCCTCTTTTTGGGTCTGGCTTACCGCACTCAGGATAGTGAAACTATTTATAAGAGATAGTCTGTGATTAAAAACACCAAAAACTGGGGCTGGAGAGATGGCTCAGAGGTTAAGGACACTGACTGTTCTTCCAGGGGTCCTGAGTTCAATTCCCAGCAACCACATGGTGGCTCACAACCATCTAAAATGAGATCTGGTGCCCTCTTCTGGCCTGCAGGCATACATGGCGGCAGAACACTGTATTGTACATGTAATAAATAAAATATTTAAAAAAAAAAAAACACCAAAAACTTAGGGTGTAGTTCAGTTGGTGGAGGGCGTGCACAGCATGGACAGTCTCTAGGACCACATGTGCCAGATGGGGTGGTGCACATCTGCAATCCCAGCACTCGGGAGGTGGCCACAAGAAGATGAGATGTGTGATTCATCTTTGGCTATATCGTGATTCTCAGGTCATAAATACATGCGACCCTATCTCAAAAGACGAGGATTCTGGGTCATTGCAGACCTGAGCAGAGCAGCAAGCTGAGCTATGGTTCCCAGCTGAGCTCATGCAAGGCAATGCATTAAGTTCCTGTCCTATGTACGAGTCTCTCCAGTCCAGGCTATACCACATCTCTGGGCTTTAGTTGATTTTCTTGTTCAAAAGGTAGTGTTAAATAATCACCCAGTGATCCTGAGCACGAGGTGACTGTGCTCTTGTGAAGAAATTCTTCATGTCAGAGAACTGTCCATTAGACTTGTAACACTGTTGTCGGCGAGTCCAGTCTTAATGAATCAGCGAGATCAAAATATAATACAGCAAATGAAATATATCTGATAAAACATGTAAACAATGTATTGAGCAAATATATTTGAATAGTATGCTGAATAAAATACCTCTAAATATGATATATGTAAGATATATGCAAAACAATGTTGTATCTTAATCAATATGAAAATATAGTGAGCAGAAACTCATAAGAAACTAGCTTACTAAGCTCAGTATGGTGGCATACATCTTTAATCCTAATACCTGGGACAGAGGCAGATGGCTCTCTGTGAGTTTAGGGCCAGCCTGGTCTATGTAGCAAGTTCCAGGACAGCCAGGGCTACATCGAGACCCTGTCTCAAAAAAGTAAAAAATTAATCTTCACTCTGAATTCTCATGGGAACCATGGTACTGGCTAACACAGTGTTTATGGTGATTCTAGAGAACATAGCAGCTGTGGGTAGTAGATAACACAATGGCTGCAAATATGTGTGCATATTACATATGTAAACACACATGGTGTATGCACATTCATACATATGCATATATGTGTGCATGCATTGTACATATATGGATGTATGTGCTGTGCTTCGGTTATCTTAGTACAGTTTTTATTGTACGTGTAAGTGGGGTGAACACATGCTCATGCACATGGGGTAGTCAAAGGACAACACTCGGGGGTCAGTGATCTCCTCTCACCATGTGGGCACCTCTACCCACAGCCATCTCACCAGCTAGAGTGTATATATCATACTGGGTTAGGCTGACCATCCTAACCCAACAACCCATATGAAACGCTTGAGAATATTAAACATTTGGGTCACCAACATGATGCCACAAGTGGAAAATTCCACTTCTGAACTCATGTGATAAGTCGTAGATAAGATATAGGCACACTAAAATCATTGTGTCTTCAGGGATGGGAAGTGGTTGGGGGGGGGTCGGAAAATGCCCTTGCAGAGTAAGCCTGACAACCTGAGTTTGACCTCTAGAACCCAGACTTTTATAAAAGGTAAATGTGGTGGCATCCATCTGAAATCCCACCATTCTTACAGCAGCTTGGGAGGCAGAGCTGGGAGAATTGGCCAATAGCTTCTGAGCCAGCTAGCCTGGTGCATCCAGCACAGATACAGAGATACAGAGAGAGACCCTGCCTCAAAAAGAACACAGAGGGGAGAACCCTGACTCTCCAAAGGCTTCCACACTTGTGCTGTAACTCGTCTCTCTCTCTCTCTCTCTCTCTCTCTCTCTCTCTCTCTCTCTCTCTCTCTTTCTCTCTCATTTTTTTAAAACTACCTTTAGATTGTATATAAGGTGCTTAGGAAATATAAATGAATGAAAAGGCAGTCAGCTGGACTTCCCGACAGAAATCAAGTCTCTAGCAGAGGAGAGAACCCGCTTGGGTGAGGCTTCCAAGCCAAAAGAAAAATAGTAATAGATAGAGATGATGTCATTGAATTGGGAGCTTACAGCATCCAGGAGAAACCCACTGGAGAAGTTAACACAGTCAGCTGGGGTTCATACCGGTGCCTTTTCTCCATAACTGAGCTACGGATGGCTGGGTTCCAGACTTGTATTTCCTACTGTGGACACTTTTATATCCTGGGAAAAGCAATAAACCTCTGTTGATTGGGACTCGCCTTCTAGCTCTTCTTGAGGACGTAGTGTTTTTATTCTTGAGCTGCTTTATTCTGTCCCTGTCACGGAATTAGAGTAAAAAGCCCCTCCCACAGAAAAAGGGTTCTGGAGAGCACCTGACATACATATGCTTAGGTCTCAAGTGTAGAGAAAGGGACCCCACTTTCAGAGCCAACTTCTCAGTCACCTTAAATCACACGTGACAGTTTACCAGAATAATGTCTGTTAGACCCTGTTGTGGGAGTTCATTCTGATGGGCTAGTCACTTTTCTCATCCATTGCAGACATTCTTCCTACCTTGGAACCCATGGACTCCTGTCTAAGGAAAACTCCGCTGAGTCTGACGAAAGAAGAACGCGGTATGTGCTAGCACTGGGCCAGTCTGGTGAAAGTGGGGTACGGGTTGGAGCAAGAAGCTCGGATGACTCGTCAGCGTAGACTGTACGTGAAAGTGGGTAGTCTCTCTTCTACTCATCAACATTTAGGCAAAAATAGTGTTCGTGGACTCACGTGGCAACCTGGATGCAGGAGCTCTCAACCACCTTCAGAGATGCTTTTCTGCCTTCCTATGGGTCAGCCTTCTGTAGAGGCTGGTCCTGAACAATCTCTCCCTTGACAGTAGCCACCTTCATTCCCAGCTAATTTAAAGAACACCGGTTTAAGGGTATATTTTCCAATGCTTCCATCAAAACTCCTCAAATTGGGGCCAGTGAATGAAAAAGGTCATATTAGCTGATTTAAAATAAAATAAAATAAAATAAAAACCTCCAGTTAGTTAAGAAAAACTAGTGTAGATATCCCTCGATATCTTAGGGGAGTTTGTCAGCATGCACGGATGCTAAAGTCTCTTATATGCAATGATGCAGTACCTGCACTTAACTTCCACACATCCCTCCCGCGCACTTAAAATTGTCAGCCGATTGTTTCTTTTCCTGCTGCTTGAGAACTTCATACACGCACGTGTTGTGGTCTGATCAGATCAACCTCCCTTCCCTCCCTTCCAGTCCTCCCAAACCTCGCTTTTCTCTCCTAACTTCACTTGCTCGTTTTTCAAACTCACTGGGTACACTTAGTGCTTCTGATATGTCCACTGCTAGAGAGCTGTGGTGATTTAAAAGAAAGTGGCCCCCAAAGGGAGTGGCACTAATCGGAGGTGTGACCTGGTTGGAGGAAGTGTGTCACTGTGGGGGCGGTCTCTCTTCTCAAGCTTCACTCATTGTGACAGTCAGATCGACTTCCTGTTGCCTCTGAGTCAGATAGAGGACTCTGAGCTCCAGCACCACATCTGCCTGCAGGCTGCCGTGCTCCCCATCCCAATGATAATGGGCTGAACCTCTGAACTGTAAGCAAGTCGCCTCCATTAAAGGTTTTCATTGAAGAGTTGCCATGGGCATGGCATCTTTTCACTGCAGTAAAAATCCTTCCTAAGACAAGAGTCATCTACCAGAACACAGGCAGCCTCTCGGGCGCCACACCTGAAGAAAACTGGCTATCCTCCACCAGCAGCCATCAGGTGCCAATAGCTCTCAACTAGGGGTGGGATTTTATGAGCCCCTCCCCCTTCCATGCTGAGATTTTTGAGCTGGCTTGATCTTGTGCAGGCTCTGTGAGTGCTCTCACAGTCTCTCGCGAGCCGACGAGTGCAATGGCCCTGATATAACCATGCAAACATGTTTCCACTACAGATATCCACTACCTCTTCCTCTTACAATCTTTCTGCCTCGTCTTCTTCAATGATCTCTGAGCCCTGGAGGAAGGGAATATGTGCTTCAGATGTCCCATTTGGTACCTACTGTAATGTCAATTCTATAAATAACTAATTAAGTTTCTCTTTTATTTATGTTATGGTGTGTGTGCACATGTACACACACACACACACACACACATGAGCATGCTGCAGCATGCATGTGGAGGTTAGGAGACAATTTGCTGGCGTCCCTTCTCTCCCAGGTGTCACGCTCAGGTCATCACCCTTGGCAGCATGAGACTGTCCCCACTGAGCTGTCTTGCCAATCACCATTATGTTGAATTGTTTGGGGATGCTGATTCTTTAAAAGGAGGAACATGTTCAGCACAAACGCAACTTTCAAAAGTATTTTCAATCTATAGCTAATTGAATATATATTGCAGAAACCACAGATTGTGGTAGCCTGACTACCTCTATCAGATGCTTTCCTTTGGCCCTTAGTTCCCTCCGTGTCTGTGTCCTCATACAATTTGATTGAGAGAATCTGTTACCCATTAGCGTAATTTGTTTTGTTTTGTTTCCCCTACCAGAATCCTCTTTCTGATATCTCTAGAATCTGAGGGATGGAAGAATGAATTAAGATGCCTGCTGTAGCTAGACCCTAGCTTGGGTGGTTCCATCATGGAACTATTGTGAACAACACTGTCAAGAATAGCCATGTGGCTGTATCTCTGTGTTATGTGACTTGAAATCTAGTTCAAGGGTTTGAGGGTGGGAAGACGGGCTCCCAGAGGAAATTCAAACATCCCATGGAGGCTGGCATAGACTTACACAGCTGTACTTTTTTACCAATGCTCTAAGCAACTCTAAAGGAGTTTCTGTGTTTCTTCATGATTCTAGATAATATAAGGGAGTACAAACGGCTTGTGATGGGAAAGAACTTCCTTGTGTGTGACAGCACCGTCTGGCCTGGAAACCAAGCAGACTTTCTGTACATCAATGTGAGAAACCACGAGGCAATCTTGCCATGTCTCTTCCTACCCAGGAGCCCCCAGGGGAGACAGCCTAAGATAGTGGTCGTCCATGGAATTCCTAGTATCGGAAAAACAACGCTGGCCAGAAAGACGATGCTGATGTGGGCGCACAACGAGTTCTATGCACACAAATTCAAGTTTGCTTTCTATTTCCACTGCCGGGAGCTGAACTGGGTGGGAGAGCGCAGCTTCTCGGAGCTGATTGAGGGCCAAGGGCTTAGGTCTCAGGCTCTCGTGTCTAAGATTTTATCCAGACCAGATCAACTTCTGCTCCTGTTGGACGGCTTTGAGGAGCTCACATCTTCCCTCATCACAAGACCAGCTCATCTGGTGGAAGACTGGAACCAGAAGTTGCCTGGGGCTGTTCTCCTGAGCAGCTTGTTAAGCAAAAGGATGCTTCCAGAAGCCACACTCCTGATCATGGTGAGACCGACCTCCTGGAGAGGAGTTAAAGTCTTAGTCAAGCATCCTTCCCATGTCACCCTGACTGGATTTAGGAGGACGGAAACTCTCAACTATCTCAGGTTGTATTTTAAAGACAGAATGAAAAGGAATCAAGTTCTGGATTTTGCCATGACAAACACCATTGTCTTGTCCATGTGCCGGGTCCCTGTGGTGTGCTGGATGGTGTGCCGTTGTCTAAGAAAAGTGATGCAGAAAATGGTAAATCTCACAGAGGCTTGTCCAAATGCAACATCTCTGTGTGTGCTGTACCTGGCTACCCTGTTCCCAACCATATGTAAGAAACTTTCCGGCAGTAATTACCAAAAGCAGTTGGAAGGTGTGTGCCGTCTGGCTGCCGAGGGTGTATGGGACCTGAAGAGTGTGTTTGATAAGACGGACTTTCAGCTTGTCAAGGTGGATGAGGCCACCATAGACGCTTTCCTTCAAGTGAACATTCTTCGAAAGCTAGAAGACCAAGGAGACCGTTACGTGTTTGCCTTGTTTATCTTCCAGGAGTTTTTTGGTGCCCTGTTTTATGTTCTCTTTTTCCCCCAAAGAATTATATATTATCACCCACTGAGCCAAGTGTGCATCCAGGATCTGATTGCAATGTCGCGATCCAGAGAAAACTGTGAGACTCAGATGGGGCTTTTCTTATTTGGTCTTTTAAATGAAGCGTGTGCTGGCATCGTGATGAGGTCCTTCAAGTGCAGACTAGCCTTGGGTAACAAGAGGAAGGCCATAAGTGTGATAACCCTTCTGAATGACTATGGATGCTATGACTGCTCCCAGCTCTTCCCCTGCCTGACCGAAATCGGGGAGGAGAGCTTTGTCTGCAGTGCCCTGGAAAGCTACCAGAAAGTCTTTTTGAAACTCGGGAGCCTGAAGGACCTTCAGCTGTCTGCAATTTGCCTTAGGCGCTGCCGAGGTTTGGAGAAAGTAGAACTGACTCTGTCGAGAGCCTTCTACCAGGACCTTTGGCCGGACTCAGCAGATCCTACCCCGAGCACTCAGTGAGTGTTTAGTCTTTGGTAGTAGCCTGCTGCGCACTAGGGTTTCTACCTCCTGGGAATGGGGGAAGCAGTTGAGTTCTGATTTTGTGGTTATTGTTCTGTTTTCATTTAGGTTTTATTGGGTGCATGTGAATGCTTTACCTACATGTATGTCTGTGCACCACATGTGTCTGGTGCCCTAAGAGGCCAAAAGCGGGCACTGGACCCCCTGGAACTGGGGTTAGGGTTGATTGTGGACCAACATGTGGGTTCTGGGAAGCGAAACTTGGTCCTTTATAAGAGCAGCAAGGTCTCTGAGACACTCTTTAACAGCTACTTGGGTAGTTTTTAAATTATGTTTTATTTATTGAATGTAGAGATGGGTGCATGCCTACCAGGGTGCACGGGTGGAGGCCAGGGGACAACTTGCAGGAGTTAGGTCTCCCTTTCCAGCGTGTGGGTGGCAGGGGTAGAACTCAGGTTGAAGGATGTGGTGGTTCCTGTCCACCTCCCAGTTAATCCCCCTCTTCCATCTTGATGCATTCCCTTTGCTCCTCTAGAACAAACAGGCTTCTAAGGGATAATAATAAGATAAAATATAATATAATGAGAGAAAACAAAAGCAAATATGTTGGAATTGAACAAAACCAGTAAAAAGAAAAGAGCCCAAGAGAAGGCACAAGAAACACACTCAGGAACCCCATTTAAAAAACCCACTAAGGGGCTGGAGAGATGGCTCAGAGGTTAAGAGCATTGCCTGCTCTTCCAAAGGTCCTGAGTTCAATTCCCAGCAACCACATGGTGGCTCACAACCATCTGTAATGAGGTCTGGTGCCCTCTTCTGGCCTGCAGGTATACACACAGACAGAATATTGTATACATAATAAATAAATAAATAAATAAATAAATAAATATTTAAAAAAATGAATAAAAAACCCACTAAACTGGAAGCCATACTATGTACACAAGAGGACCTGGTGCAGACCTATGCAGGCCCTGTGTGTGCTACCTCAGCCTCTTTGAGCTCATTTGAGCTTTGCTCATGATGATTTAGAGGGCCTTGTTCGCCTGGTTCCTCCATCCCCTCTGGCTCTTACATTCTTTTCACCTCCTCTTCCTAAGGGTTCCCTGAACCCTGAAGGGAAGGATTTGATAAAGATGCCCCATTTAGGACCGAGTGTTCTGAGGTCTCCCACTCTCTGCATAATGTCTGGCTGTGGGTCTCTGTATTTGCTCCCATCTGCTGCAGGAGGACGCGTTTCTGATGATGGCTGAGCAAGCCATTGATCCCTGAGTACAGCAGAGTGGGACTGGGAGTCATTTTGTTGCTTCTTTTTTGCTTTAGACTAGTGGCATGTGGTTTTATCCTAGGTCTCTGGGCTATCTAGTCTCTGGTTCTTAGTCACCCAAGCAATGCCAGGTATGGGTTCCATCTCTGCTTTTTGTTGGTTCTTTACTCCATTTGGGTATCAGGTTAACTGTGTCCTCATAAAGTGAATCTGGCAATGTTCCTTCTGTTTCTATTTTGTTTAATAATTTTAGGAGTATTGGCATTAACTCTCCTTTCAAATTCTGATAGAGTTCTCTTCTGAAACCATCTAGCCTTGGGGTTTTTTTTGGCGGGGGGAGTTGTTTGTTCTTTGGTTTGGGATAATTAGTGACTGATTCTGTTTCACTAGAGGTTATACGTCTATTTAAATTATTTATATAATCTTTATTTAACTTTTGTAAGCTGTATGTATCAAGAAAATTATCCATTTCTTTTAGATTTTCCCATTTGGTAGAGAACAGGTTTTTAAAAATATGTCCATATAATTGTGTGGATTTTCTTGGTTCTGTTGTTATGTCCCCCTCTTCATGTCTAATTTTGTTAACTTGAATATCCTTTCTCTACCTTGTAGTTAATTTGTATTAAGGTTTGTCAATCTTAACAATTTTAATCAAAGAACCAATTTTTCATTTCATTGATTCTTTTTATTGGGTATTATTGTTGTTTCTATTTTATTGATTTCAGCCCTGAGATTGATTCTTTCAGTTCTTTCTTTCTGGATGTGGTTTCTCCCTTTTGTTCTAGAGTTTTCAAATGTGTTGTTACGTTACTAATATGAGATCTCTCCATTTTTTTAAGTAGAAGCACTTTTCCTATGAACTTGCCTCCAGAACTGCTTCCATTGTGTCCTATAAGTGTGGGTATGTTGTGTGTTCATTTTCATTCAATTCTGGAAAGTCTTTTTTAATTTCTGTCTTGATCAATTTTTCATTCAGTAGTGAGTTGTTCAGTTTTCATGGGTTTGTAAGCTTTCTGTTGTTCTGTTGTTGCTACACAATCTTAATCCCCAGTGGTCTGACAAGATGCAGGAGGCTGTTTCAGTCTTCTTGTATCTGTTGAGACTTACTTTGTAATTGAGTACATGGTCGATTTTGGAGGAAATACCATTAGATGCTGAGAAGGAGGTACGTGTGTGTGTGCGCATGTGCTTGGGTGAAATGTTCTGTATATATTTGTTCGGTCCATTTGGTTTATGATGTCTGTTAACTCCAGCATTTCTCTGTTCGGATTCAGTCTATATGACCTGTCTATTGATGAGTGTGGGCTACTGAAGCCTCCCACTATCCGTGTGTGAGGGTCAATATGGGGTTTGAGCTGTAGTAGTGTTTCTTTTATGAAATAAAAGAGTGTGGGGTAGGGGTGCCCTTGTGTTTGGGGCATGGATGTTAAAAATTGCAATGTCCACTTGGTGGATTTTTTCTAATGATGTTATACTGTCCTTCTGTATCTCTTCAGGTTAAATTTGTGTTGAAGTCTGTCAGCTATTAAAATGGCTACATCAGCTTTCTTCTTCTTCTTCTTCTTCTTCTTCTTCTTCTTCTTCTTCTTCTTCTTCTTCTTCTTCTTCTTCTCCTCCTCCTCCTCCTCCTCCTCCTCCTCCTCCTTCTCCTCCTCCTCCTTCATCTTCTTCTTTTTTTGTTTTTTTTTCATTCAAAAATTTCCACTTCCTCCCCTCCTCCCATTCCCCTCCTGCTCCCCCACTCACCCTCCTCCCTCACCCTCCAGTCTTCCTGTCGGAAGTTCAAGGCCCTCCCCTGTCCATCCAGGCCTAGGAAGGTGTGCATCCAAACAGACTAGGCTCCCAAAAAGCCAGTACATGCAGTAGAAACAAGTCCCAGTGCCTTTATCAATGGCTTCTCAGTCAGCCCCCATTGTCAGCCACATTCAGAGTCTGGTTTGATCGCATGCTCATTCAGTCCCAGTCCTGCTGGATTTGGTGAGCTCCCATTAGATCAGGCACACTGTCTCAATGGGTGGACCAACCCTTTGCAGTCCTGACTTCCTTGCTCAACATCTCCCTCTTTCTGCTCTTCAACTGGACCTTGGGAGCTCAGTCCAGTGCTCTGATGTGGGTCTCTGGTCTCTATCTCCATCTATCGCCAGATGAAGGTTCTATGGTGATATTCGAGATATTCATCAGTGTGACTATCCAGTGATAATCTTTTTTGGTTTTTTGAGACAGCGTTTCTCTGTGTATTTCTGACTATCCTGGAACTCCCTCTGGAGATCAGGCTGGCAGGTTGGTTTATAACTCATAAAAATCCTCTGCCTCCTGAGTGCTGGCATCAAAGGCATGTGCCCAGCTACCAGTTTACTTCTTAGATCAACTTGTTTGGAATGTCTTTTTCTATCCTTTTACCCTGAGGTGATGTCTATCTTTGATGCTAAGGTGTGTTTCTTGACTACAGCAGAAGGATGGGTTTTTTAACCCATTCTGTTAGTCTCTTTTCATTAGGGAACTGAGACCATTGATGATGAGAGATATCAATGAGCAATGTTTGTTGATCCCTGTTTTTATTTTGGTGTGGTGTGGTGTGTGGGTGTGGGTGTGCATGCGCGCACACACACTTCCCTTCTTTTCATTTGTTGGTCTGGTATTATTTTTTCCTTGTGTTTTTTGGGGTGTAGTTAACTCTTTAGGTTGGAGTGTTCCTTCTAGCACCTTCTGGAGGACTAGATTTGTAGATAGATATTGCTTAAATTTGGTTTTATCTTGGAGTGTCTCATTTTTTCCTTTATGTGCCAAGGAACTTTCTTTTCTGGTACATTCTATTTTGTGATCTATATGTTTCTTGTATCTTGATAATCATCTTTTTCTTTAGGTTAGGAAAGTTTCTTCTATGATTTTTTTGAACATATTTTCTTTGCCTTTGACTTGGGTTTCTTCTCTTTCCTCTATCCCTGTTATTCATAGATTTTTCTTTTCATAGGTCCCAGTTTTCCTGAATGTCTTATGACAGAATTCTTTTAGATTTAGCATTTTTGACTGGTGTCTTCATTTCTTCTTTTGCCTCTTCAATGCCTGTGATTCTGTCTTCCGTCTCTTGTGTTCTAGGTGAAGTGTAGAAGGAGCAGCCGGCCGCTTCCTGCCACCGGGCTCCTGGCTGCCTGGCTAGCTTATGTGACCTTCCCACATCAGTGAAGCATGCCTTTAGGGTTCCTGTATTAGTTCCCATAGTTTTTATTTTAGATTTTCCTTGGTTTGATTTTTTTATTGATTCTATTTCCATTTTCAGGGCTTGAAATGTTTTATTCATCTCCTTCCATGGTGTTTTTGTGTTTTCATAGATTTCCTTAAGGGATTTATTTTTATTTCCTCTTTAAGGATCAGCACCATCTTCAGATGGGCTGTGTTAAGATCTTTTGATTGTTCTTTAGCTATGTTAGAATATTCAGGGCTTGCTGGGCTCTGGTGAAGACATACTGTCTTGGTTGTTACGGTTGTATTTTTATGCTGGCATCTAGGCATCTAGGGTTGAGAAGACTGTAATTCAAGGTGCTAATATCTGTTCTTGTCTTTATCAGGTGGGTGTTTTGTTCCTGGTTTCTGGTTGCTTTCTCGGGTTCTTAGAAGAATATGGTGGCTGTGTGTTGCTTAGTAGAAAATTCATCTGGGCCACTGTGGCCACTGGGAGTCCAGGTAGAATGCATCTCTAGGTGTCTGGAGCTGATTCTTAGGGATGGGGTTAGGGAAGGAAGGGGAACATGCGAGGGAACAGTGGGGAGAAAAGTGGGTCCACTGGAAATGGGGTCAGAGAGTGAGGCGGGGTCATGGCAGGTCTGCTACAGGGCTGTGGATGAAACTAGGGGTTTGAACTTGAAGGAATGAAGAGAGAGGTGAAGGTTTTCAGCTAGCCTCCGGCTTGGCTGGCCAGAGTAGTCTGCAGACTCCCTGAGAGTGCCTGCCTGGCTGCTGGAGCTGGAAGCTGGCATGAAGCATTGAACGGGATCGGGTGAGTCTGGAGGAAAATCTGTTTGAGCCACTCGGAATTGGGAGCAGGAGGCTGGAGCAGGTGTCTGCTACTGAGCCGTGGATAAGACTGGGGAACTGGTTTTGGAGGAGCTGAAGGAGAGGTGAAGGTCTGTAGTTAGCCTACCTGCTTCCCTGGCTGGAGCAGCCTGCAGGCTCCCAGGCTGCTTATTCAACTTTAAATCGAATTTTCCTTGAGTTTAATGTCAATCTTGGGGGCCCTTACCCTTCTTTTTTTTTTTTTTTTCCTTGCTTTCACTCAGACTGAGAGAGAATAAGATCGTCTTCAGCTGGTGGGAAGATATCTGCTCTGTGTTTGAATCAGAAACAAATGAAGACCTGGAAGTGCTGATGGTGACTGACAGCATCCTGGAGGCCCTGTTCATACAGATAGTCACTACCACCCTGCAGAAGCCCCAGTGTAAAGTGCAAAGGTTACAGTGAGTACTGTATTCCATGTTTGTTTACTCTTCTGTTACTATGGCAACAAAATGCATGGACACAAAGCCAACCTAGAGCCCATTGTGCCAGGGGAAGACTGGGCAACATAGAGGAAGGAAGGGCACAGTGCAGGAGCAGGAAGACGTCTACATTTCAACCACACGCATAGGAAAGAGCAAGAGAACAAGAGGGTCTGGCTTAAAGCCCGCCTCCAGTGACGTACTTTCTCCAGTGAGGCTCCACCTCCTAAAAGTTCCATAACCTTCCCAAAGGGCACCACCAACCACAAACCAAGTGTTCAAACACAAACCTATACGGTTTCAAATTTCAAATTCAAATCCCTACAAGTACCAAACACAAGTGTATCCCAGAGAATAGTGACCACTTCCTGGCTGGAAGGAAGCCCATGGAAATATCTATTTCCATTTAACTTCCTTATTCCTTCTTCTATTTCCCACTCTATGGGCAAGAAATACACACACTGAGCTATGTTTTTACGTAATTGCATCATTTTTAGTGGCTCTCAATGCTTTATATTTGTAGTGTGTTTCATTATGGCATTTTCATACGTATTTTCTTTTGTTGTTGTATGCATAAATTATGTATGTGTGTGTGTGTGTATGTGTGAGTGTGAAGACCAGAGGTCAATGTTGGATCTTTTTTTGTTTCCTCCCTCTTTTTTGAAGCAGGGTCTCTTGCCGAACATAGAACTTGCTCATTCATCTAGGCTGGCTTGCCAAAAGTCCCAGGGATCCTCCTGTTTCTTTCTCTAAAGCACTGGGGTTATAAATAAAGTGCTGGGGATCTGAACTCAGGTCTTTGCTTGGGTCATCTCCCCAGCCCTGCCGCCCCTCTTGAAGGCTGAGAAGCCTGCAGTACGTGCGCCACATTTCTTTCCACCCATTCATGTATGAAGGGTGTGCCCTGCTCAGCTTTCCGTGGGATGATTACTGTGTTCAGAAAGTGAATTTGAGCTGGTGGGTGAATGAAACCGTATACTCGGGAGCCAGAAGTTACATCAGTTCCTATCTTGCCAGTGGCTGGGTCCATGAATGCCCAGCGCACAGATGGTACAATGGAATACTGCGTTTCTGCTAATATACTCTGTTGTGTGCCAGTGTGCCCACATCCATAAAAAGGATGATAATGGGGGCTGGAGCAGTGGCTCAGTGGGGAAGTGTCAGGGGTCTTGAGTACCAACCTCAGCACCACCTCAGGGCTCGGAGCAAGACATGTACAGCAAACGAAAATCTGATTCCTAAGATCTCAGGGTAAATAAATTAACTCAAGCACGTTACCTCTGCATGTTCTTTATTCTTTGGGTGAAGACGCAGAGAGAAGGGATGATGTCCACCTGGTTTTTAAATGGTTTAAATTTTTTCATAGACAAAAACAATGAAATCACCATGCATTTGAGAATCACAAAATAACAGGTAGAACGTGGCAAAGCAGCTCCAAGAAAAGGTGACACCACCCAGGAAGGGCCAGCGTCCAAGGGGAAATAGCTGACATTCCAAACCATTAGAGAAGAGCACTAGACAGCCCTGAACCCTGGACTCACCCACTCCCCTTCCCCCAATCTCCTGTTTGTCAGTAAGGGCGGGCACCCTGTCTTCCTCTCTTTTTGAAATTTCTACGTGATCTATTAGCAAAGATAATTGTGTGTGGGAGGTGACTTTATGTAGATTTGACTATTTAGAACAAAAAGTGAATGTCATCACTCTAAGGCCCAGTCACTCCATCGTCTGTACAGGAGGAAGTTACTAGGCTGAGGTATTTTGGGAATGAATTCCATTTTGAAGGGGAAAAGAGTCAAGGCTTCACAATTCTGTTTTTACAGAATTGACAGCAACTTATCCAAAAGACAAGTGTTCCCAAAGCTCTGCCATTGGGTTCTCTGTATGGAGTGTCTGTAATAATATATATATATATATTCCCGTAAATACCTATCTGTCTATTGGTCTGTCCACTGTGCATTCGCTATATAGGCTTGTGGGCTTGTGACAGGGAAGAGCTGTACTGATCTTACAGAAGACCTGAGTTTAGTCACCAGAACCCATATCAGACAGTTCACATCTACTTACAATTCCAGCACCAAGGAATTAGATGTTCCTTCCTGGCCTCTGTGGGTACCTGCATTTGTGCATACATGCATCACACACTCACTCAACATACACACACTCAACACACATGCACCACACACAAATGCTCAACACATAAGCACACACATTCAACACACACATACTCAACACAAGCATGCACACAGACTCACACACTCAACACACATGCACACACTGGCACTCTCAACACACATGAATGCAAACATACATCATAATAATAAAATAATAACAAAAGCTAGGTGTGGTAGTATATATCTTTAATTTCAGCATTCAAGATGTATAGGCAGGTGGATCTCTATTAGCTAGAGGCCAGCCTGTTCTGCATGATGAATTACAGACCAGCCAGGGGAGTGAGATCCTACCTCAAAAAACAAAAATTACTACTACTACTACTACTATTATATACATTTTAATAGTACATTTTCAAGGCTAATAATGATATAATGATGAGAAGGTTAAAATAGTTACACAGTAGAGCCCACAGAACCATGCCCAAGAGAAGGAGCGTATCATTCTAGAACTTGTTATGCCTGTAACGCTAGCTCCAGAGAGGCCAGTGCCCCTTCTGTCCTCTGTGCGCACACCCTTATGTGCATTTACTGTCACAACACACCCACATGCACACATACACACAGGCACACACACAAACGAAGAATTTCAAGTCTGAGATCAACTACCCATAAGCTTTAGAGAACACTGCTGCCCCCAGCCGTTGAAGAGCTCGTCTCCCATCCCTACACCCTGCCTTTTCTGCACCAGCATCAGCAGCTGCCCCTGTGGTTGCCAAGGAGCTGCGCTGGCAAGCATGAGATCTTCCCAGAGGAGGAGATAGGATGAAATAGATCATAGTTACAGCTTAGCAAGCTGTTATAATGGGAAATGTATCCCTGGCCCCCAAAGTTTCATCTTTCATTCCATCTTATAGAAATCCATACATAGACAACCAGGGAAATGGGCAGGCACATCACCATGACTTCATTTTCAGTCATACAAACTATACTGTATGTGTGTGTGCATGTGTTAGAGAGGGAGAGTGTGTGTGCAAGAGTATGTGTGTGTGTGTAAGTGTGCACATGCATGTGCACATACGGAGGACAGAGAGCAGCCTGTTGGAGTCAGTTCTCTCCTTCCTCATCTCTGATCTGGGTTCAAACTCAGATCATCAAGTTTGGCAGCAAGCGCCTTTACTGAACAATCACATCAGCCCTCACTCACACAAACTGTAGCAGCAAAGTTTTATGGCATAGTTCCCGCCTGTCTGGAGCACTCCTAAAACTCACAACTACGCTAAACTGGAACCCCATTTCACGGATGAAAATAAAAGATAAGGCATGGGGTTGCAGAGCTATGGGTATCAAGAACTGGACTAAAGCTGCACACACTCAAGACGGGGCAGCACAAACTGTAATTGTAGCACTTGGAGGGTATCAGCAGGAGGAGGAAGAGTTAAAAGTCATTTTTGACTACATAGTAAGTTCAAGGCCAACCTGAGACTTAAGAGACCTTGTCTCTAAGAATTAAATTTTTTAAAAATCTAACTCTGGGGTTGGAGAGATGACACAATGGCTAAGAGCACTTGCTGCTCTTGCAAAGGACCTGAGTTTGATTTCCAACACCGTGTTGAGCCCTCAAAACAGTCTGTCACTCTAGCTCCAGAGAATCCAACACCCCCTTTTGGCCTCTGTCAGCACACACACACACACACATACACATACACACATACCACATACACACATACACACACACACACACCACACACATACACAGTATTTTTTAATCAAAAAGACCTAACCCCATAGTTCTTTTGTCTGTTAAACTGTAACCCAATCCCTGGTGCTTTTAAGATCCAGAAAGTAATCATTTATCATATAAACAAACCACTAATTTTTCCTTAAAACAAAACATTAAGCCTCACGTAGGCCTTGGCCAGTATCTGACTGCCTTTTCTTCTGTTACAACCGCTGTTATTGGCTCCCGTGAACTGAGTGCCTATCATAGCACAAGAAGGATGCTGAGGGAGTTGGGGAGCTGGCTCAGTCACGAAAGTGTTAGCTACACAACCACAAAGATCTCAGTTCCAAGTCCCAGCTCCAACATAAAAAACCAGGCAGGGCCAGGCATGCCTATAATCCCAGCACTGGAAAACAGAAGCGAGACTAGGCCCTCTAGGCAGCTAGTCTAGCCAATCAGTAAACTCCAGGCTTAGTAAAGGGTTCTATGTTTTAAAAATATGGCACCAGGCAGTGATGGCGCACACCTTTAATACCAGCACTGAGGGAGGCAGAGGCATCTCTGTGAGTCCGAGACCAGCCTGGTGTACAGAGTGAGTTCCAGGATAGCCAGGGCTACACAGAGAAACCCTGTCTCAAAAAAAAAATGGAGAATGATCAAGGACACCACTCAGCATCAACCTCTGGCCTCCATACACAGGTGCTCACACAGGCAAACACACAAAAGGATGCTGGGTGCTTTGCTGGGATCATGTAGGGCAATTTGCACACATACCACAAGGAGAAAATGTCCCATGCTCACTGAACAACTTATGCAAGGCCTTCCCACTGAGGAGTCTGGAGGAAGAGATGAAAGCAGGTGCACAAAGCATCTTACATGCTTTCTCTAAGCTATTCGTTCCTGCTCACTGTTTTCAGTCACGGCACTGAGTGACTGCCTTTGTGCCGGTCTTAAGTGACTCTGTTCTTTTTTAAAAAAAAAATATTTATTTATTATGCATACAATATTCTGCCTGTGTGTATGCCTGCAGGCCAGAAGAGGGCACCAGACCCCATTACAGATGGTTGCGAGCCACCATGTGGTTGCTGGAAATTGAACTCAGGACCTTTGGTAGAGCAGGCAATGAATGCTCTTAACCTCTGAGCCATCTCTCCAGCCCCCTTAAGTGACTCTGTTCTAAATCACCTGTTTGCCTCCCAAGACCCTTCCTGTCGCATCAGCTGGCATGTTTTTGGGTCTGATGACCACAGAAATGGTATAGGAGGGGACAGAGGAGAAAGGTCTGTCTGTAACGTGCCTGTCCTGAAAGCATGACTACCTGAGTTCAAATCCCTGGCACCCGTAGGATTATTATATATTATTATTACTATTAAAAATAATCCCAGAAAAAAAATCCCAGAGATCCTTGGAGCTCAATGACCAGTCTCTCTGCACAAACTGGTGAACTCTAAGTTCAATGAAAGACACTATCTCAAAAAAAAAGAAAAGTTAGGCTGGTGGTGGTGATGCACCTCGAGGCAATGGCAGGTAGGTCTCTGTGAATCTGAGACCAGCCTGGTCTACAGAGTGAGTTCCAAGACAGCCAGGGCTACAAAGAAAAACTCGGTCTCAAAAAAAATCCAAAACAAACAAACAAACACATCAGTTAGAAGGGCTGGAGCGGTGGGTCAGCAGTTAAGAGTGCTTGCTTCTCACAGAGGACTGAAGTTCAGTTGTCAGCACCCACACTGGGTGACTCAGTGCCAGGAGCTCTAGCTGCATGGGGAATCCGATGCTCCCTGGTGGCCTCCTGGGATCCCTGCAAACATTTGGTGAACGTACCCATAACCACACACATTCTTACATGAGTGAAAATAAAGTCTTTATGAAAATAAGGTAGAGAGTAATTGGGGGAGGCATCCAGTGCTGCCCTCACACACACACACACACACACACACACACACACACACACACACACACAAAGATCACTGAAGTCCCTTGGTAATGGGGTACTGCTTCGTCATCCAGTTTGATGCATGTGAGTCGCATGTTGCATAAAAACTTTATTCCGTGTTTTGAGTGAAAACCAGCATCTGAGACAGCTGGGAGCAGAGCACACAAAACTGGGGGAGGAGGCCGTGAAATCCCTGTGTATAGCACTGAATCACCCCAGGGTCTTCTGCAGTGTGTAAGGTAAAGGCAGAAGCTGGAATTAGTGGTAGCACATGGATGGGTGGTCTCTGCAGAATGAATGGTCAGGTGCTCTGTGCCAGCCTGGCTTCCTCATCTCCAGCTACCGTTAGCTTTATTCAACTTTAACAGTATAATCTGATGAGATTTACCGTGGATAATGCCCAGAAATGGAATCGCTGGCTCACGTTAGCTCTGTTGTTCATTTTTTGCATATTTATTAGATTTTTTTCTTTTGTAAAAATGTTTAGATTTGTTTATGTGTTTGGATCTTTTATCTACCTATGTATATGTGTGCCACATGCAGGCAGTACCCTTAGGAACCAGAAGAGGGCACCAGCTCTCTTGGCACTACAGTGGGTGCTGGGAACTGAACCCAGGTCCTGTGCAAGAGCAGGCAGTGCTCTTAACCACTGTGGCGTCTCTCTGACTTCTTTTCCTAAGTTCTTACTGGCATGCATTTGCTGTGCACGATTCAGGATTCCACATTTTCACATAGCATGTAATGTGCTTTCCGCACATTCCTCCTTGGCTCCTCTGCTATATGGCCCTGCTCCTGGGAGCGATGAACAAATGTCCATTTACCCCAAACAGGGAACTGACAGCAAACCAAAATAACAATAGCACTGAAGTCCAACTCAGTGAGCCAATGAGTTTATCAGAGTTTCTTACAGCTGTATAGGTGAGGGGCTACTTATAGGAGCAAGACATTGCAAAGCCAGTTTTATCACTGAAAGCCCACCTAGCATGGGCTCACAGAAGCTGGCACCTTAGACCTCACTGCACAGCTCCTGGGAACTCAGTGCGCTAGAGAGTTCCCTTCCAGGCTGCTCGGCTGCTCGGCTGGTTGGAGTCTCCTCCAGTTTACGGCTGAGAAGCTAGAACTAACTCCTAGAGTTATCCTTCCTTGAGGAAGAATGTGAGGTAGAGGGAAGGGTCTTTGGGGGTACCATTTCCTCCAGGAGTAAGACACTCCATCTCTTGTGTGTCATCTCTAGGCTGAAGAACTGTGAGGCCACCTTTAGAGACTGGATTCTGCTCACCAGCAGTCTTCAAAGGAACTCGCACCTGAAGGCTGTGCTACTGACAGCAAGCGCCCCAAACATTTTTGGGGTGAAGTACCTGCTGCTGAGTTACCTCAGGGAACTGATGTAAGTTTAAATTCTCTTCCTGTCGTTATCATTTGGTAGCTCCAGGGCATCCCTAAAGAAATCCTGTGCCACAATGGGAGAAGGTAGATGTATTTAACAGGTGGCAGTCTTGTGGTTGGTGCGATTGTGTGGGTATACAAATGAACATCCACGAAAACTGAAGAAGTGTGACAGAGGGAGGGAGCACAAGATAAGGAATACCTGTGCTGGCTGATTTTGTCATCTTGGCACAAATCTAGACATCTCCAGGAAGGAAAAAAATGCCTTCATCAGATTGGCCCATAGGCACTTTCTTGATTAGTGATTGATGTGTGATCTCACTCCACTATGCCCAACCCTGAGCAGATGGTTCTGGGGTCTATAAGAAAGCAGACTGAACAAGCCATGGGAAGCAAACCAGTAAGCAACATTCCAACATGGGGTCTGCTTTGCGTTCCCTCCCTGACTTGCCTGGATGACGGGCTGGAGGGTATAAGGTGAAATAAGCCCTTCCCTCCCCAAGTTGCTTTTGGATACAGGAATTTATCAAAGTGATAGAAACCTACCCTGTTGATTAGGGCTCAACAGTTAAGAGAACTTGCCATTCTAGCAGAAGAGCCAAGATCAGCCTCTAGCTACCAATGTAGAGTAGCTCAAAAGAACCTTTAACTCCAACTCCAGAGGATCCAATAATCTTTTCTGGCCAGTATGGTCACCTGAACTCTTGTCCCCCCATGCAGACATATATGCATAATTTAAAAATAAAATTAATCTTTTTAAGAGTATTGCAGTAGTTTGAATAAAATGTCCCCCATAGGCCAATAGGGAGTGTGGCATTGTTGGAATAGGTGTGGCTTTGATGGAGGAGGTGTGTCACTAGCTTTGAGGTCTCAGAAGCTCAAGCCAGTGTTTCCTGCTATGGATCAAGATGCAGAACTCTCAGCTCCTTCTCCAGTACCATAACTGCCTGCACACTGCTGTGCTCCCCAACATGATGATAACTGGCCGAACCTCTGAACTGTAAGCCAGCCCCAATTAAATGCTTACCATAATCATGGTGTTTCTTCAGGGCGATAGAACCCCTGAGAGAGGTATATACTTATACCTAATACCCTTGACCATATCATCATGAGCTCTGTGTGTCCTCCATCCAATGAACAAAACAGTATTATTATTACTGTGTTCTCCCTCTCTGTGCCTGTCAACTGTCCTGAATGCAACTGAACAGGCTAGAATCTTTTAACTCCATGGCAGAACTATACGCACTTATCCTTAAGCAGGATGGCACACAGGCACACGGGTTTCTATTATCTAACATTTTACACAGACGGTGGCATCTGCTGTCCTTCCTTTTTAATCAGTAGGTTTTTGGTTTGGGGGTTTTTTAGTTTGGTGTTTTTGTTTGGTTGGTTGGTTGGTTTGGTTTGGTTTGGTTTTTCGAGACTGGGTTTCTCTGTAGCTTTGGAGCCTATCCTGGAACTAGCTCTTGTAGAACAAGCTGGCCTCTAACTCACAGAGATCCGCCTGCCTCTGCCTCCTGAGTGCTGGGATTAAAGGCGTGTGCCATCACCTCCTGGCTCACACAAGCAGGTTTTAAATGGACATTTTAGTAGCAGAATTTCAGCGTTGAAGAGGGCTTGTCTTCAGTCTGCAAGGCTTTGTGGCTGGCTATACCCATTTCCAGTCCTATCATCAATGCATAGCAAAGTTCCCAGGACTTGAGATTCTCAGCTGACTCTAGTCACGTTTTGTCAACCTGTTGAGCAGCAAATGGCACTTTATTGTTTTAATTGATACTTCTGTCATTTTTCTGAATGATCTTATTTTTAATTATTTTTATATGTGTATTTCCCATGCATATGTATGTGCCCACGCACACGCATATCATGGCACACACTTGAAGGTTTGGCGACAACTTCAAGAGTCAGTTCTCTCCCAACACTATGCTGATCCCAAACTCTAACTCAACTAATTGAGCTTGACAGCAAGAACCTTTGCCTTCCAACCATCTCATTGGCCCAATAATCTTTCTATTCGCCGTGTTAGCCCTGATCTCTGCACTTGGTGTGTCTTTCCATTTTTAACGTCTGGAATTGTGTCTCTTCCTGGGTCAGCTCTCATTGAGTCGGTCACCTTTGCTGTCCTCTTTGTAAAGATTTGCTTAGTTTTATTGTACATGCTTGAGTGTTTGCCTGCATATATGTCTGCATGCAACATGCATGTCAGAAAGCAGCAGTGAATTCCCTGGATGTGGAGTTAATGGTTGTGAGCCACCATGTGGGTGCTAGGAACCAAACTTAGGTCTTCGGGAAGACCAGTCAGTGTGCTGGACTTACTGAGCCCTCTCTGTCATACAGTTTTTCTGACCCCGTTATTCCTTCAATCTGTTATCTTCTCTTCCACAAAACCTGAAAATCCTAAGAGCTGGTCACAGAGCCATACGAAGCTTTTTTTCTTCTGGAAGGAAAGCTCAGGTTAAAGTGACTGTTCCTCAGCATAGCACACACACATACACATGCACACACACATGCATGCCTGTACACACACACAAACAAAACAAAGAAAAGCTAGTTGTGGAAATGAATTTAAACTGTCCCTTGTCAGTTGTAGGAGCCAGACTGATCAAGGATACCACAAGAAATCTCACAGAATCAACTAACCTGGGCTCATTGGAGCTCACAGAGACTGAACCAACAACCAGGGAGCCTGCACAGGACTGACCTAGGCCCTCTGTATATATGTTACAATCGTGTAGCTTGGTCTTCTTGTGGGACTTCTAATAATGGGAACAGAGGCTGTCTCTGACTCCCTTACTGACTTTTAGGATCCTGCTCCTCATACTGGGTCACCTTGTTCAGCCTCAGTACACGGGAGGTGCTTAGTCTCACTGCAACTTGATATACCATGTTTTGTTGGTCCTCATGGGAGACCTGTCCTTTCCTAAACAGAAACGGGGGAGGAGTTGATGGGAGAGTAGAAACATAGCGGGGTGGGAGAGAGACAGGGAGGAGAAGAGAGAAGGGAAACTTCGGCCAGGAAGTAAAATAAATAAATAAATTTATATGTATATGTGTATATATGTATACATATATAACATATATTGTATGCATGTACATTAAAAACTGTCCCTTGCCTGTGCATTTCTCTTCACAGGCTGGAGAATTGCAACCTCACTGAGGACTCTTGTCAAGAAATTGCCCACTCTCTCAGCCACAGTAAGCTGCTGACCCACCTGAGTCTGGCAGAGAACGACTTGAAAGATGAAGGATCGAGGCATATCTGGAATGCTCTGAAAGATTTAATGTGTCCTTTGCAAAGACTGGTGTAAGTCTGCAAGGATTTTCTTCCTGAAACTCTGGGGGGATTAGGAGGGGGTGATCAGGAGACTCTATTATGGATTCACTTATGCGGTATGGTAAGTATTGTGATAATTTAGTTTTTCTATAATGTATAGTCAGCTGAGAAGAGACTCTCAATGAGTGACTGTCTAGATCAGATAGTGGGCCTTTGGGCATGTCTGTGGGGGATTGTCTGATTGAGCTTATTGATTTAGGAAGACTCAGACTGAAAATGGGTATTACCATTCCCTTGACTTGGGTCCTATGAAAGAAGAGAAAGTGAGCTGAATACATGCATGCATTTATATTCTTTGTGTGTTTGTCTGTCTGTCTGTTTGTCTGTCTGTCTCTCTGTCTCTCTCTCTGTGTCTCTAAAAAAGTGAGCTGAATACATGCATGCATTTATATTCTGTGTGTGTGTGTCTGTCTCTCTCTCTGTGTCTCTAAGAAAGTGAGCTGAATACAAGCATGCATTTATATTCTGTGTGTGTGTGTCTGTCTCTCTCTCTCTCTCTCTCTCTCTCTCTCTCTCTCTCTCTCTCTCTCTAAGAAAGTGAGCCGAATACAAGCATGCTACATAGCATGAATAATACAAATCCAGAGACAGATACTGGGGTTCAAGATGAAGATCAGAAAAGCAAAGCAGCTGGGCGGTGGTGGTGCACGCCTTTAATCCCAGCATTCAGGAGGCAGAGGCAGGCGGATCTCTGTGAGTTCGAGGCCAGCCTGGTCTACAGAGCTAGTGCCAGGACAGGCTCCAAAGCCACAGAGAAACCTTGTCTCGAAAAAACCAAAAAAAAAAAAAAACCAGAAAAGCAAAACAGCCAGCCACTGGCTCTTACCTCAGTGAGTGCTCTGTCTGCCTGGAATTCACTCTGTAGACCAGGCTGGCCTCGAACTCACAGGGAACAACCTTCCTCTGCCTCCCAAGTGCTAGGATTAAAGACATGTGCCCCAATCACCCAGCCAGAATGCATTTTAAATGGTAGTCTGTTGGCCATTTATCTCACACAAGCAAGCATGGGTTCCTTAGATGGCTTTCCTCAGAGTTCATATTGGTCATTTTCTCCTTGATGTGTTGATGTGACCAAATTCCCAACAAGAAGATACTTGAGTGGACAAGAGTTCCTTGTGGCTCATGATTGAGGGGACTCTACATTCTTTTCTGACCTGATGGAAAAGGCATAGCAGCAGGAGCATGAGGCAGCTGGGCACATTGGGTCTGTAGGCAGGAACCACAGAACTGACAGGAAATGGGGCTCTAAAACCTCACAATTCCCCTGGCAAGATGGCAAGCCTGTCAACGTGAGTTTGAGCCCAAGGACCAACGTGGTTAAAGGAGATAACCAAGTCTTGCAAATTGTCCTTTGACCTCGCTACATGTGCGTTATGTCATTGCCACACACACACACACACACACACACACACACACACACACACCACTGCCTCCATTGAGTGCTATTTAAGCAAATGAGTATGTGGCCCTCCATTAGAACATTGGCAACCTTCTAGCGACCACACACCCAAAGAAAAATGACCCCTCTCCCTCCCTCTGCCATCAACTGCCACTAGCTCTTTGGTTGGTGGGGTTGTGTGAGCCCCTCCCAACTCTGTGCTGAATTTCTAGCTTGATCTTGTGCAGGCCACCACAGCAGCTGTGAGTTCAGGAGAACAGTCATTGTGCTGTGGCCAGAGGGCAGACACCCCTCCCATCTTTCTGGTTCTTACTTGGCGTTTTCTGCCCCGCCCCCCATGTTCTCTGAGAAGTTAACCAAGATGTGCTAATTACTGAAACCATGGAAGAAATAAGTACAGTCCAAGAGTGATTTGGATGGTGTTTCCTAACAGGCTGAGGCAGTGTTCTTTGACTTCAGCATGCTGTGAATATATGACGTCACCTCTCAAGAAAAATAAAAGCCTGCAAAGTCTGGACCTGAGTTTCAACAGGCTGATGGACAAAGGGGTCACCCTACTCTGTAAAGCTCTGGAAGATACCGACTGCAACTTGTTGGTTCTGGAGTAAGTTGTCTCAATTTTCCCAGCATCTCCGTCTCTACCCCTAGCCCTGAGGTTAGGAACTCCTGCAGCCATGTCTGTTGTAAGATAACAGCTGCTAAGGGTCTGATTCTTTCCCAGCGAAGTCTCAACTCCCTAAGCCATCTCACTAGACCCTCATTCCTTCCCCTGAATAATTGCCCTGCGGACCCTAGTGCATAGCAGGAACATGCAGCCTGCTTCAGCTGCGGTGGGATTCGGGTCTGTGCGCTCTGTGTGAGATGAGCCCTCAGACATCTGAGGACATAGTGACTTCCCTTCTGTCTATTTCTGGGTTTTGCTTTGGTGTGTGTGTGTGTGTGTGTGTGTCTGTGTGTGTTTGTGTGTTTGGGGTTTTTTGTTGCTGTTTTTTGTTGTTGTTGTATTTTTGAGACAGAGTAGGGGAAACTCCACCCAATGGGGGGCATGTTCGCCTCAGGCTAATATTTACATATAAATCTGGCAGCATGAGCCCTGCCACTCTCTTTTTTTTATATCTCCTGCTCATCGCTGGATCCCTAATGTTGTAAGCTATTCCTTCATTAAAATTTGCTGTTTCATATTAAGCTAGCCTGATTATTACGCCGACTACATTTTGGTGCTCCAACGTCGGGCTTTTTTGCTCCCGCCCTTGCAAGGCTGGGGGTGCAAGCTCGATCTTTCCCAGCCTTTCACCTGAGCGTAGCCCACTAGCTTTCAGGCGTGCTCCCGGCTTGTTTTCCCTTCCCCCACTCCCGTCCAGCTGCCTCGGCCCAGGCCAAGGTACAGAGGTACAGTCGCAGCTCGCAGCTGGGCAGATCAGTGACCCCACTTGGCCCCGCCCGCCATTCTAAACAGAGCGGTGGCCCGCACGAGTCTGTACGGCCCTGACCTGCCCGCCAGAATCTCCACTGCAACAAGACAGGGTTTCTCTGTAGCTTTGGAGCCTGTCCTGGAACTCGCTGTAGACCAGGCTGGCCAGAACTCACAGAAATTTGCCCATCTCTGTCTCCCTGAGTGCTGGGATTAAAGGCGTGTGCCAGCACCACCCAGCCCTTCTATTTCTGCCCCCACAGGCTGGAACAGTGTTGGTTCACCTCTGCCTCTTGCAGCACTCTGGCATCCACGCTCTGTAGGAACAGGAAGCTGAGGTACCTGGACCTGAGCAAGAACATTATCAGAATCAAGGGCATGCTGACCTTGGCCCTGGAGTTCTTCAGATATGGGAGGGCAGAAGAGGTCCTACTGTAAGTTCCTTGGGAACCAAAGAGACTCAGTAACCATTGGGAAGAGGTTTTTTTTGTTTGTTTGCTTGTTTTTTGGGGTTGTTTTGTTGTTGTTGTTGTTTGGGTTTGGCTTGGGTTTTCGAGACAGGGTTTCTTTTTTAATTTATTTGTTTTTTAAAGGATCTTTTCTCATTAACATACCTATCCCAGCGCCACTCCCTCCCCCCGCCTTCTGACACATCACTTTGAGGCAGAACCAGGGCCCTCCCCTCTATAGTTAGGCTGAGCAAGGTACCCCTCCAAAATGAATGGGCTCCAAAAAGCCAGTTCAAGCACTAGGGATAAATCCTGATCCCACTGCCAGTGACCTCAAAGATTGCCCCCACCACACATCTTTCACCCATATTCAGAGGGCCTAGTTTGGTCCTATGCAAGTCCCCGCTGTCAGTCCAGAGTCAATTAGCTCCCACTAGCTCAGGTCAGGCATTTCTGTGGGTATCCATATCATGGTCTTGACCCCTTTGGTCGTGTTATTGCTCCTTCCTCTTGGGCTGGTCTCTGGGAGCTCGGCCCAGTGCTTCCCTGTGAATCTCTGCCTCTGCTTCCATCAGGTTCTATGGTGACAATTAAGGTAGTCATCAATCTGATTACAGGGAAAGGCCAGTTCAGGCACCCTCTCCACTCTTGCTTAGAATCTTAGCTGGGGCCATCCTTGTGGATTCCTGGGAATTTCCCTTGTTCTAGGTTTCCCACTGGCCTCATACTGGCTCCCTCAGTCAAGATATCTCTTTCCTTGCTCTCCCTCTTTGTCCTTCCCCCATCTTGACCATCCTGTTCCCTCAAGTTTTCATTCCCCCTCCCCTTCTCTCTTCTCTTCCTCTTCCACCCTTCCTTCCCCTACCTCACGCTTCCAATTTTCTCAGGAGATCTTGTCTATTTCCCTTTCCCTGAGGGATCCATGTATGTCAAGGTGGGGTTTCTTGGTGGCTTTGGAGCCTGTCTGGGAACTCACTTTGTAGACCAGGCTGGCCTTGAGTTTGTTGGTTTTTTTTTTCCTTTTTTTTTTTTTTTTGACTTTGAAGAAAATGCAGAAAGCTAATATGTCATTTTGTCACAAAATAGTGTTTAATGTAGTTCTGATCTTATTTCCCTGAGTTCCTCAGTGGCTGGTTTCTCCAGGGAGCTCTCTTCCCAATGTCTAGTGGAGCTTCCTCCCTAAATTCCTCCATCCTATTTGTTCAGGGCACAGGGCCTCCTCTAATGTACATCCTCCTTTTCTGATGTCAGGTTAGGCAGATGGCTGATTTCCCAATCCTAGGATGAACTGAGAGCACCTAGAGAGCAAGCAGGTACCTGCTGCCAGCTAACGAAGGCGGGGCATCATGGCCCCCTTTATCTGCTTCTCTCATGAGCTCTCGCTAAACAAATGTTTCTTACAGGCCTCATTAGGTCTCCTATGCACAAACACAACTCAACATCTCCTGTGTAGAGTGAGATGCACCATGGGTGTGGCTGGAAGTCTGACCGGTTCCTGGGAACTCCCAGCCCCCTTCATGTGCCATTTAGACCGTCTGATGGGAAAGGGGTCTGTGTTCTCCTGACTGCTATGCTCTCTCTTTTCATCCTTTCCTTTCTGTTTCCTTCATTTTTTTTTCTGGTTTTTGTCTCCTTTTGTTTCTATGTATCCCTGGGTGGCTTCAGCCTCATCTTCCCCTGCCTCAAGCTTTCTGAGCACCAGGATGATATGGCATGAGTTAACATGCCTCTCTCTTCATCCCAAGTTTTAGACTGAGTTGTTGTTGTTGTTGTTGTTGTTGTTATACTATTCACCAGCTGAGTGACTGTCAATCACCTTGTCTGCCTTTGTGCCTCAGTTTCCCTGTCTGTAGGTAGGATTTGAGTGTGTTCTTCATCCATGAGATTTCAGGATTATTATGGGGAGTGTACATGCGAGACCAAGCACTGACATGTTGTCATCCAGGGGTGTATGTGGGCGCAGGTGTCATTGCAACCGATGCCTTCAGAGCCCAAACTGTGCAGCAAATTACCTCAATATGTTTTCACCTAAAGCAGTGAGTAGACTCTCTGATGGGCAAAGCCACAGAGCTGTCTGACCAGCCATTCAGATCAGGGTGTCTCACTGGGTCTCAGTGAGGCTGTTGCCTAGGATGTGATGGGAGCCGGGAATCTTCTGTCCACACATGTGGCCATTGGCCAGAGGCCTGTGCTGTTCTATAGGGTAACTCATGACATTAGCTAGTTTCTCCCAGAATTCATGACAAGAGAGATGTACAGAAACACAGAGAGACAGACACATGGGAACAGATTCAGAGAAACACGCAGAGAGAGAGAGAGAGAGAGAGAGAGAGAGAGAGAGAGAGAGAGAGAGAGAGAGAGACGAAGAGA
>NW_026068157.1:1443686-1448943 GCF_014885135.2 Alexandromys fortis | reverse complement strand
AAAAAAAAAAAAAAAAAAAAAAGAGAGAGAGAGAGAGAGACACACATAGGCCAAAAACCAGAAGGCAACAGACCTTTATAACTTTCAGTGTGCACCCTGTACATCTGCGTTATTCTATTGGCCATTCAGGCCAGCCCTGGTCTACCAGGACGTGAATGGCAGGATAGTCCCTGGGCCATGGGGGGCAGGGGGCACAAGATGGGACACTGCTTACTATGTGTCCCAAGCAGGTGGATCACTGCACAGGACTCCAGGCCCAGAACTGTTTCAGATTTTTTGTTGACGTGGCCTCAGACTCACAGAGATCTTCCCCTCTGCCCCCCCCCTCCCACCCCGGGTGACAGGATGAAGGGCCCTGGCCACTACAAAAGCCGAGTCTCTGCAGGTGTTTGTTTAGCTCTAGCCTCACACTGGTCTCCTGGGTGGCAACTTCCTGTGCTAGAGTTTTGTGTGACTTTTCTGGGATTGCTTCAAAATCTTTGTTGTTTTTTGGGGTTTTTTTTGTTTGTTTGTTTTTGTTTTTGTTTTTTTTGAGACAGGATTTCTCTGTGTAGCTTTGGAGCCTGGCCTGGAACTCACTCTGTAGACCAGGATGGCCTGGAACTCACAGAGATCCACCAGCCTCTGCCTCCCAAGTGCTGGGATTAAAGGCGTGCGCCACCACCGCCTAGCTACTTTGCAGTCTTAAATGTCAAATACCAAGCCTTGTTTTCTGTGCCCTTCCCAGGTCGAAGAAATCAAATAAAAGCCTAGACATGTACACAAGACTAAAGGGCCCAGAGGTAGAGGGTGACCATCTGAAGATCGTGGAAGACTGGAACTCTTGTTACCACAACATGCTATGAGGCCCTCGTGACACATTCTTTCCATTTAAAACAGAAGCAGTGCCTGGTTTGCAGGGCCTTCTTTGTCAGGAACAGTGCCCAGTTTGTGCTGGGGCGTGGTGTGGGCGTGGCCTCCACAACCCCCTCTGGTTAGGGGCTATCACTATGTTCATAAGCAGATCAGACACTTAAGTGGGACCAGGTGGTTAAGAGGGTTGGGAAATGCCTGTTTTACCTGCTGGGAGAAATAAATTAAACATGTCTGTGCAATGATGCAGTGTGAGCAAGTGTTCATTTACCAGTTGCCTGGCACATGCGCTATTCAGAAGAAAGAAACCTGTTCCTTGTCTGAAAGTTGGCTGCTATGGGAGATTTCCAAGGGAAGTGATTCCAGGGTGTTTAAGAAGGTCACAGAGACAGAGAGGTATAGAGCTACAGAAGCAGAGAGATACAGAGACAGAGAGCTGAAAAGACTCCGAAAAACAAGAAAATGGAAGACATGTAAATTACGAGACACAACAGAAAGACTTACAAGTGAGGAGGCAGAGATAGGGAGACAGCGACACATGGGGAGAGAGAAAAAAGTAGAAGACACAGACAGACACACCCATAAAAGACACAGGGACCCACAGAGTCACATAAACAGGGGCAGAGATACACAGGGGCCAAGGGCTTCCATGAAAGTGAGGTGTGTGTGACCTACCTGAGACATTAACAAAGCCGGCAAACAGCAAGACACCTGTGTGTCCATGTTGACGGCCACTGAACTCCATCATGGGGCTGCCGAGATGTCTCAGAGGGTAAAGTGCCTGCTGGTCTCCATCTGGCCATTCTCCTGCCTCAGCCTCCTGGGTCCCAGGTTTATGTACTCAGAAGTAGTGCAATTACATCATAGTGTAGTTTATTCTTTGAGGACCCTTCACGCATACTGATGTACAGATAAAGAAAATGGATAGACAAGATCTATCGGTATCATACATCTGTTGCCAGGCACCAAGGTTGATCCATGGCCTGGCTCATGAACTGCCACAGTAAAATGATCTAGCATTTTTTTTCGTTCTTTTTTTTCTTCCATTCTTCTCTCAAACAATACATCCCAACTACAGTTTCCCCTCCTTCCAGTCCTCCCAGTCCCCCTTTCTCTCAACCCCAGATCCACTCCTCCTCTGTTTCCCTTCAGAAAGAGCAGGCCTCCCAGGAATAACAACCTAACATAGCAGAACAAGTTACAGTAAGGCTAGGCACAAACCTCATATCAAGGCTGGATGAGGCAACCCAGTAGGAGGAAAAGGGTCCCAAGAGCAGGCAAAGGAGTCAGAGACACCAACTCCCACTGTTAGGAACATTGCAAAAACACCAAGCCAACAACCATAACATATATGCAAAGGTCCAAGCACAGGCTCATGCAGGCTCCATGATTCCTGCTTCAGTCTCTGTCAGCCCCTACGAGCCCTGCTTAGTTGATTCTGTTCTCCTTAACCCCTCTGGCTCCTACAATTCTTCCTCCCCCTCTTCCATAGGGTCCCCTGAGTTCTGAGGAGAGGGAGCCCATGGAGATCTCCTATTTGGGCTTTCTCCACCTAATGGCTGAGGTCTCTTCATCTGCTACCATCAGCTGCCAGAGGAAACCTCTCTGATGACTAAACTGGGCTAGCCACCAATTTACTAGCAATTATTGTTTTGTTTTTGTTTTTGAGACAGGGTTTCTCTGTGTAGGCTTGGATATCTTAGAACTCACTCTGTAGACCAGGCTGGCCTGGAACTCACAGAGATCCACCTGCTTCTGCCTCCCGAGTGCTGGGATTAAAGGCTTGTGCCAACACCACTTGGCATAGCAATTATTTTTTAAGTAGAGTTGTCTGGGTCAGCAAGATGGCTCAGTGGGTCAAAGTGCTTTGCCACCTGATGATCTGATTTCCATCCCCAACATGGTGGAAGGAGAGAACTCCCAAAAATTACCCTCTGACCTCCATGGGCACACATGGCATGGGCACACCCACACACAACCGATGGAGGAATGAAAAGGTAACTAAATGTCAAAGGCAGTTTGACCACCTGCTCATTTAGACCAGGCTATCCTTGAACTACTGATTTCTCTCCTTCTATGAACTAAAGGCTGGGATTATGATTCTGTGCTTGCATGCCTGGTTGTATGAGGTGCTGGGGATCAAACAGGGGCCTTCATGTATGCTAGACTAGCCCGCTACCACTGAGCTACGCCCTTAGCCCAATTGCTTCATTAGTATAAAGCAATCTAGTTTTGACTTTTTTTAAATTCTTTCTGTTGTTATTGTTGATGTTGTTTTATTTTTTGAGACAGGGTTTCTCTGTATAACAGCTCTAGCTGTCTTGGAACTAGAACTGTAGATTGGCCCTACCTCGAACTCACAGAGTTCCGTCTGCCTCTGCCTCTGGGATTAAAGGGGTGTGCCACCACCACCCAGTACTTTTTTATTCTTAATTGTGTGTGTGTGTGTGTTATGTGTGTGTGTGTGTGTGCATGCAGGGGGGTTGTGTATATGAGTACTGACAGAGGCCAGAAGAAGGTGTCCAGTTCCCCCTGGAGCTGGAGTTTCTCCTGATTGTGAGACACCCTGTGTGGGTTCTAGGAACAGAACACAGATCTTCTGCAAGAGCAGCAAGCACTGAGCCATCTCCCCAGTCCCTTTTCAAAACAGAACACACATTTCACTTATCCCATATGACTGCACAACGTAAAGGAAATACAGAAAGTTTTGACATTAGTTTAGCTAAATAATCGAAGTAACTTTTTCCCTTATTTTTATTGATTATTTTGAGTTCCTTTGAGCTGTTCCAGTCAAGCCACTATTAGCATATTAAAGGGACCAGATGTCACTATGGTCAGCGTGTATGGCACGAGTGTAATGTTCTATAAATTCACTGTGGAGTGATTAAGTCAAGATAATCAATATGTCATACTAAATAAAGGTGGAAAGGAGAACGAGAATCTACGAAAGCACTCTGCTCAGTAAGGGCACTGAGGGCTGGAGTGGTGACTCAGAGGCTAAGGGCATTTGCTTCTCGTGAGAGGACCCAAGTTTGGCTCCCAGAACCCACATCAGGAGTCACAAGTGCTTTTAACTCCAGCTCTGGGGATCTGACACTCTCTCTGGCTTCCACAGACACACGCATTCACACAGTACATATAGGCTAGTGCAGGCACATTCATATGCATATAAGTACATCTTTAAATTTTTAATGACATAATGATATATAATATCTTGTATGTTAATAGCTAAGCATTATTCATAATAGCTAAGAAGTGGGATTAGCCTAAGTCTCCATCAGCAGGTGGGTGGATAGATAAATTGTGGTACATATAACAAAAAAAAGAAACCCTGTAATTTGCAACAATATGGATGAATTGTTTTTGTTAGTGGTGGTGGTGGTGAGGTTTTTTTTTCCCCCCCTTGGTTTTTCGAGACAGGGTTTCTCTGTGTATTTTGGCTGTCCTGGATCTCACTCTGTAGATCAGGCTGGCCTCAAACTCACAGAGATCTGACTGCCTCTGCCTCCCTGAGTGCTCGGATTAAAGGTGTGCGCCACCACTGCCTGGCATGGGTGATCTGCTTATAGAAAACAGGATACTAAATGAAGTATAATGGGCACAGAAAGACAACAATGCATGTCATCAAGAAAGCTGGGCTTAGAAGCAGAATGGAGTTAGCAGAGGCTAGGGAGAAAGGAATTTGAACGCAGAAGGTATAATGTTTCAAGTAAGTAGGAGGTCTGTTGCACAAAAAAGCAATCGTATTTAGGTATAATTTGGGCTGACAAGATGGCTTTGTGGGTTAAAGGTGCTTGCTGTCAAACCTGATGATCTCAGTTCAATCCCTGGGTCTCACATGGTGGAAGGAGAGAATGAGAATCAAATTCCACAAACTGTCCTCTGACATACATACATACACTCACATGCATGCACACATATGTAGTGATATTTCCTTTGTATTTTAATGACTAAAGCTTGCCTGAAGATCAGAGAGTAAAACAGCCCCACTGGTCAGCCTTACAGACAAGGCAGTGGTGGCACACACCTTTAATCCCAGTAGACACACTTGTTTGCCATAGGAACCAGGTGGTAGTGATGCATGCCTTTAGTCCCAGCACTAGAGAGGAATATAGGATGGGAGGAGGAAACTCTCAGAAACGGTCTCGTTCTGAGGGTTCATGGAGGCAGGATGGCTATTTCAGACTGAGGTAGAGGTAAGAGCTGGTGACTAACTGTTTTGCTTTCTGATCTTAAGGCAAGCTTTATTTATTAAAATACAAATGAAATGTCACTACACGTATGCACAAGCACACACATATACACTTGCACACAGTGACACACAGGCACATGCACACAAACATGATAAATAAATATAAATTTTTAAAAATTAAGAATAACAAATTGTAGGGGGCCGTGGAAATGG